>NC_086452.1:37482765-37665265 GCF_028390025.1 Pseudophryne corroboree | reverse complement strand
TACTCTGCATTGATAAAGTGAGCAGCGATCTTGCAGCTTATTGTATTCAGTGTGCATGGAGCCCTGACCTTCCCAGTGTTCCCTATTATAGCCTGGAGAGGGGGAGACGGAGAACACGCTGCTTGGAATGGGAATCTCCAGTGTCTATCCCTGACAGTTACTCGTGGTGACTGCAGACGTTTTCATACATTGCCATGTAACACGTATACCATCACGGAACACAGGATAAACATGTCATTCACAGGCTCCCATCTTGGTGGTTTCCAGGCAACTGCATTCATCACATTCTCAGTATTATCATCATCATTATTATATTGTAAACAAGTCGCTCTGTATGACACATCAGCACCCACAATATCGACACTGACATATCGTCGACATTTTCAGAATCAGTCAGAATGTCGACGGTACTATTTTACCTCAAAACTAACCTTACCCACATAGCATGTGTCAACATTTAATATTACCTTGAACGTCGCCATCAGAACATATCGACATTCTAGTGTTGTCATTCTGAATGTTGACATGTTGACTGGAACCCCCTTGGAAGACTTACGCCCATACTGAGGACAGAAGTAACGTGGTATTTGTAGTTCACTGGATAAATACTGTACGTATCTATTCTGGGGCAATTCAGAACAAAGCCACGCGCGGTATGACGTGCTATGAAGACAACTTGTTGTGATCGGTAAAACTCTAATGTCGGCCATTTACATATAGCATGTGCGGAGTAAGAAAAAGTTATTGATTTACATTTAATAAAAATGGCAAAAAATAAAACCAGACAAGAAACTGAGAACAAAGGCTGCCCGCATATAGACCTACAGCAGTGTACTGCGCACAGGCAGAGTGTCAGCCTTTGTACCAAGGGCTGGTCAGGAGGAGTGGAAATACCACCAGGGGATGCAGAGGCTTCGGGGCCCGGCGCTGACTGAAATTGCACTGCTCTGTACATTCCCCACGCCTGATCATATTGTGGATGTGGGTAGGGAGGACTGACCACCAGGCAGTATCCGGATGATAGGCCAACAGTGTCTAGGTCAACACCCATATGGTCGACATGCATTAGGTCGACAGGTACAAAAGGTCAACAGATTAAAGGTTGACATTCTTTAAGGTCGACAGGTACAATAGGTCGACTGGTTCAAAAGGTCCACATGATCATGGTCGACACACAAATGGTTGACACAAGTTTGTGTTTTTTTTTAACATGTTTTCCCAGCTTTTGCTTGATTTACTATTAACCTTACAAAGCGAGCCGGGGAGGGTACGCATTTCCACTGATTGTGGTCACATATGACCTAACATACAAAATGTCACCCAAAAATAACTTGTGTCGGCCATTTCTGTGTAGACCATTATCATGTCAACCTTTTGTACCTGTCTACCTTACCCATGCTCTACCTTTTACATGTCGACCTCTTGACCCTGTCGACCTAATGCATGTCAACCATATGGGGTTGACCTAATGACTGTATACGTAGACACTGTAGATGTTCTATACCACTCCCCAGCCAGGCGCCCCTCATAATATTACTGTGGGGCCCGGTTATGAAGTGTTCTGCCCAAGAACCTTATTTCCTACAATACTACTGATTCCCTTCTGCTTCCTGCTAGCAGTCTCTCTCTCTCTCTCTCTCTCTCTCTCTCTCTCCCTCTCTCTCTCTCACTGTCACTCTCCCTCCCCTCTCTCTCCCCCTCTCTCCTTCTCTTTCCCCCTCTCTCTCTCGCTGCCCTCCCTCTCTCTCTCTCTCACTCTTTCTTTCCCCATCATCTCTCTCTTTCCCTCCCTCTGTCTTCCCCCTCCTCTCTCTCTCTATATACATATCTTTCCCCATCTACTCTCTCCCCCCACCCACTCCCTCTCACTCCCTCCCTCTCTCTCTTTCTGTCGCTCTCTCTCCCCCTCTCTCCCTCTCTTTCCCCCTCTCTCTATCTCTCTTCCTGCACTCCCTCTCTCTCTCTCTCTTTCTTTCCCCATCATCTCTCTCTTTCCCTCCCTCTGTCTTCCCCCTCCTCTCTCTCTCTATATATATATATCTTTCCCCATCTCCTCTCTCTCTCCCCCCACCCACTTCCTCTCTCTCTCTCTCTCTCTCTCTCTCTCTCTATCTTTCCCCATCTCCTTTCTCCCCCCCCCACCCACTCCCTTTCTCTCTCTCCCTCTCTCTGTGTCGCTCTCTCTCCCCCCTCTCTCCCTCTCTTTCCCCCTCTCTCTATCTCTCTTCCTGCCCTCCCTCTCTCTCTCTCTCTTTCTTTCCCCATCATCTCTCTCTTTCCCTCCCTCTGTCTTCCCCCTCTCTCTCTCTCTCTCTCTCTCTCTCTCTCTCTCTCTCTCTCTTTCCCCATCTCCTCTCTCTCCCCCCACCCACTTCCTCTCTCTCTCTCTCTCTCTCTCTCTCTCTCTCTCTCTCTCTCTCTCTTTTTCCCCATCTCCTTTCCCCCCCCCACCCACTCCCTCTCTCTCCCTCCCTCTCTCTCTGTCTGTCGCTCTCTCTCCCCCCTCTCTCCCTCTCTTTCCCCCTCTCTCTATCTCTCTTCCTGCCCTCCCTCTCTCTCTCTTTCTTTCCCCATCATCTCTCTCTTTCCCTCCCTCTGTCTTCCCCCTCCTCTCTCTCTCTCTCTCTCTCTCTCTCTATATATATATATATATATATCTTTCCCCATCTCCTCTCTCTCTCCCCCCACCCACTTCCTCTCTCTCTCTCTCTCTCTCTCTATATCTTTCCCCATCTCCTTTCTCTCTCCCCCCACCCACTCCCTCTCTCTCTCTCTCTCTCTCTCCCTCCCTCTCTTTTTCTGTCGCTCTCTCCCCCCCTCTCTCCCTCTCTTTCCCCCTCTCACTCTATATCTCTCCCTGCCCTCCCTCTCCCTCTCTCGCTCTTTCTTTCCCCCATCATCTCTCTCTCTCTCTCTTTCCCTCCCTCTATCTTTCCCCTCCTCTCTCTCTTTCTTTCCCGTCTCCTCTCTCTCTCTTACCCTCCCCCTCTCTCTCTCTCTCCCCCACCCCCTCTTTCGCTCTCTTTTTCTCTCTTTCCCTCAGTCTCTCACTCCCTTTCTCCTACTCCTTCCTACACTGTAACTATGTGACGCAGACTCCGTTGTGTACCACCCCTGCCTTCCCACTGTATGATCAGCCATTTGCTGGCCTTTAGCGGTCCCTGCGGAGGCTCTGAGGCGGATAATCAGAATAGAATCTGCATCCATTCAGACTGTAGACTTCCTGACAAGTGTCTGACAGTCTAATCTCCGTGAGGGCCACCAGTCTCCACTACTGTATTGCGCTAGAGCCAGACCTGCACTTTCTCTCCTGCAACCACCAATCCAGCCAATTATACAAAGCCGCTGCTCCAGACATACTCTGGGGAGACTGGACTTACTTGCAGGTACGCTTCCACAGACCACTATACATAATGCTTGTCTGAAGGCCTAGCTGGGCCCCTGGGACGCTTGTGGCCCCGGGGGAAAATGCCCTCCCGAAACACTGTCTCCCAGGTGGTATCATGCAACGCTTACAATGCCAAGTATGGTAGACATGCATTAGATATGAGAGAGATCGCAGCAAATATATCTTATTATACACTACTAGAATGTATACAATTTATTGCCATTCTCTCTCTTCTTTTTCCTTTTTAGACATTATTATTACTATAACATATTTGTATACCGCCACCATATTACGCAGCCCTGTACAGGGAATATTTGTAATTCACATCAGTCCCTGTCCCATTGGCTCAAAGCCCTACCAAATATGGGCTACATATAAACTCTACACAGATAGGTACTGGTCAGAATAGAGCTCCTGACCCAGGCCAGCAGAGGAGCTATAGTGGGTGCAGAAAGTGCGGCTGGCAAGAGGCTCAGGGGGGAGCGGGATTAATGAATGGGCAACCTAACCCTTCTCCGATCCACTCTTGTCCTCTCTGAGATACCCCCTGCCCAGATTTTTCTATGGAGCCCAGTAATGCACAGTTCTGCTCTGACCCCAACACGGGGTTTAATTACTAGCAAAGAGCAAATGAGTACTTTGATGAATCTATTGCAGGTTAGGGCACATTTACATAACCACTTCCTCTCGTGGATTCTATGGTGCATGTCTGGGGTTGTTAAAATAAAATAAATTAACGCCAGAAAATACTTCAGCACCATAGATCCCTGCCAACCACGTGTAATCTATTGACGACACAGTATAGAGAGCGATTGCTCTCCATGGTGTCACCTAATTTCCCCAGCAGTATTCCTGCATTGCGTTCAGCTTCCAATCAAATTCAAGAACAATCTTGTGCAGTTGCTTAGACAAAGAAAGGCAACATGTGATTGGTTAGCTTGGGCCAATGCAAATGTAGAAGTAGTTAGTAAATAGCCATCAAAGAGAATGGAATTTGATGAGGGTGAAAAGCAGATTAGGTAGAAAAAACATGTATACTTAGAGTTTGTGGGACGATTGGACAGATTTAGGTAATGCAGCATTGCAGTAAAACCCGTGTGTGCTTTACATGATATTTCTCATTGCAGGGAAACCGGGCCACTGAGGTCTCCCAGTAAATACCCCTCCGTGTGAACTTTACTTAACCAATTAATTTCCAGGACGGATGGAGTTAATTAGTTTTCCCCATTCACTCCTCTCCCCTTGTCCCGAAAGCTTTACTTTGAATAAACCGTGGCTGTGTTTTGGAAAAACTGAGATCTGACCACTACAAATGGATTTATGTTTCCAGCTGGGCAGTTATTTCATTTCCTCTTGGAAGTCTACAAATGTTGGCACCGCTCGCCATCTGGCCCCGCGCCAAACCCACGTAACAGTATCATTAACATACTATATTCAGCAGTTCAAGACATTTAATAAAAGATCCATCAGGGCTTACTTTTCAGCTGGAACGCTTATTTCTGCTATAATCTTCAGAAAAGACACATGAAAGCCGCCGCGTTATCGTATTGGAAGATTGCGTGCCGTGTTATAGGCACCGGATCTGGACGGACACGTTGGCTTATTCCACACTGCAGATGCGACTTGGAGCGGACATGTCATCACCATACAATATCCAACAATAGTGATGCATTTGCAATATATATATAAATATATATATACACACACACGTAAAAAAACAAAAACTAAAGAAGTGATCTCCAAATGTCGATTTCTCTGTTAGTTTCAGCATTGTCTTAATAAGTGCACATTACTTGCGTCTTATCTTGTTGAAAACAGATCAAGTGCCAGCCAATAAGCTACTACCTGTCATGTTACAGGCTGTGTTTGAAAAATGACAGAGATTAGCTGATTGGTTGGTCCTGAGGAGGAAATGTAAGCCTTGGAGTGTGATTACGGGGAGAGAGATAAAGTACCAGCCAATCAGCTACTACCTGCCATGTCACAGGCTGTGTTTAAAAAAATTACAGTTAGGAGCTGATTGTCCAGCACTTATCTCTCTCCACTTTATCACTCTCCGAGGCTTAGTACATCTGCCCATTTATCTCTCTCCAAGTTTTGGTAAATCTCCCCCAATGAGCGAGACTCATCTCTCCTTAAAGTGCCACCAAGCTTCCTATAACATTGTTCATTTTCACTCGCAACCCATAGTTGTCTGAAGTTGGAAATTCTCTTTAAGGGGTCTATTCATGAAGCAGTGAAAAATGTGGAGAAGTGAGCCAGTGCAGAAGAACCAATCAGCATTGAAGTAACATTTATCATTTGCATAGTATTAAATCATACAAAGCAGCTGATTGGTTGCCATGGGCAACTTCTCCACTGCCTCACTTCTCCACTCTTTTCACTGCTTCATGAATAAACCCCTAAATCACCATCATCCAAGTGCAGAATATCTGCTCCAGACTGCTGGGGGTTGTAGTCCACTAGCTGCAGGTTAATGAAGTCTGCGGTTGACCCGGTAACATGCACCAGTCTGAGAGAAATCTGCTTCATTAAATAAAAGTAGCCCCTGTGCTTTAAATTAGCCTGGGACCCGGCGTGATTGGTGGACTGTTTGCAGATTTCTGTACTGAGGGATTTACCGCCCTCCCTCCGCTGTTAGTGAATAAGCGCTGCTGATAATGGTGGGGGTGGGGGGGCAGGAAGTGTGGTATGACAAGCTTGTAGCCTGACATTGAACAGAAGAAGGGAAAGGGGGACACACGCTGACTCAAGCACCCAGACAATGATTGATTACTGCGGCTGGCTGCAGCTACACAGCCATTCACAACACATCCAAACAAGAGCTTGAAAATAAAAACGTTGTTTTAATAGGCTGTGGGAATTGGAAGTGGACAATTCGCCCTTTGGTCACAAAATGAAGAGAAAAGCAAGCGGAGGCGCCGAATCTGGGCCTGTGGGGTTTTGCCAAGCAACACAATCCAAATAGCACAGGAATAGTGTGTACTAAGAGGGCAGGCGGTACACTGTGTCCTATTGTTTTGTAACAACGCCCCTGGCGGCTCTTCCCAGGATAATGGCATAATCACCTGACCTTGGTATTCTGCATTATATGCAAAATGTTACTTATTCATTTTAAAACATATTGGGGGAAGTTTATGTACGATAACTCAGATCGGCTGCTTCTTCTACTGGTTAGAAAAGCAGACATCTAATGGGTTCAGTGGTGAAACGAGGGCCCGGGCGAACAGGGCACATGCCCTGGGCGCCAGGGCAGAAGGGGCATCTGCCGGGGTAGACGGAGAGCCAGCCGGGAGGTAAGTGGAGGTTTGGGGTAAGCGTGAGAATAAAACCAAGCCTCCTCCCCATCTGGCCACGCCCCCTTTTTGGGAGCACGCAAACACAGGGATATACTTTTTATTTCCCACTGTGAGGGGGTGTGGCGCCATTTTCTCTTACTGTACATGCACGAACTGAAAACTTTACCTCAACTACATGAGAAGACCATTGCCGGGCATTTGCGAATATGGGTAGAGAATGGGTGGTAACCAAATATCGGCGCAACTAGAGACCGTGTTGTGGGCATGTAGCGGAAGCGCCATGGGCGGGCCTGCGCAGGCAGCTGAGCTCTCTCTCACAGTACCGCTGACAAAGTGGCCATATTTGTTGAAAGTTACAGAGTTCTCTCTGCTTGACCCAGGACTTATGCCAGCCACCGATGTTTTACCGATGTTGTTGTATGCTCGGTCCATCTGGCAGATCTGCACAATACTCAGATAAAGAAAGTGGGCATTTTCACTTTTACACGTCCATCTCACGCTCATACATGGAGAAATAGCATTTATGTACTTTAGCACTTTAACTGCGTAAGCAACCGCATTTGCGCCAGATATGAACTAAGGGGGTACTTCTGAGTTGATTGCTCGCTAGCTATTTTTTGCAGCGCTGCGATCAGATAGTCGCCGCCTAATGGGACAGTGTGTTTTCGCTTTGCAAGTGTGCAAACGCTTGTGCAGCCGAGCGGTACAAAAAAGTTTTGTGCAGTTTCTGAGTAGGTCTGAACTTACTCAGCCGCTGCGATCACTTCAGCCTGTCCGGTCCCAGAATTGACTTCAGACACCCGCCCTGCAAACCCTTGGACACGCCTGCATTTTTTTTCCAACCACTCCCAGAAAACGGTCAGTTGACACCCATAAACGCCCTCTTCCTGTCAATCTTCTTGCAATCGGCTGTGCGAATGGATTCTTCGTTAAATCCATCGCTCAGCACTGATCCGATTTGTACCCGTACGACGCGCCTGCGCATTGCGGTGCATACGCATGCGCAGTTTTGCCGAGTTTTGACCTGATCGCAGCGCTGCAAAAAATAGCTAGCGTGCGATCAGGTCGGAATGACCCCCTAGGCCTTTAGGGGTATATATGATTATGTATTAAGCCTTGGAGAGAGAGAAAGTGGGTGGAAATAAAGAACCAACCAACCATCTCCTAACTATAATTTTTCAAAAACAGCCCGTGACATGGCAGTAAGCAGCTGATTGGCTGGCACTTTATCTCTCTCCAAGGCTTAGTACGTACAGTAGACCTCTTGGGCCAGATGTACTAATCCCCGGAAAGTGATAAAGTGGAGAGTAATAAACTAGCAACCAATCCGCTCCTAACGGCCATTTTTCAAACAGGGCCTGTAACATGGCAGTTAGGAGCTGATTGGCTGCCACTTTATCACTTTTTAAGGCTTAGTTAGTACATATGGCCCCTTGTTGGTAGCTCCTGTTTGGATGTATAAATATTCCGGCGCAGTGTTACGTAGGGATGTCGGGATTGCAAAACAAAGAAATCGCTAGATCAAAAAGGAATCATTTTGGGAAGCCAGATCGTATACGTGACTTTTATTTGGACAGACTTCACGTTTCGCCTGTATATATTCTTTTCTTAATAAAAGCACACGATAAGATCTGTCCGTGTCTACATCATGGATTCCAAGCTTTCCTGACTGTAAAGAAATGTGTTGCCACATGTGTTATAACGCAGCAGGGCTGAGCGCACTGCAGCCCGTACTCCTGCCAGCCTTGGCTAAGAACTCACGGCCCATCATATGCGACTCAATCTCCACATGTGTGCGGAACGCAGAGCGCCAAACCCCCGCCATGCCTGCACGTCTCCCCGCCCGAGACACTAGCTTCATCACCAACTGCGCTGAATTCGGAAAAGCATTTTCAAAAATGGAAGAAAAATCTCTATTCAGGGCTGGCGGCAGCAGGGGGCTGACGGGTGGAAAGTGACTACTTTATAATATCCTGCTCAGGAATGTTTTTCATGTAACGTAGATGTTTCAGAGTGTCAGGGAAAATTTTTATGTATTCTAAACGCATTATGGGGGTCATTCCGAGTTGTTCGCTCATTGCCGATTTTCGCTATGCTGCGATTTGTTGCTAAATGCGCATGCGCATGGTACGCAGAGCGCATGCGCTAAGTTATTTGACACAAAACTTAGATTTGCTTGTGTTCGTGTGACGCTTTTCAGTCGCACTGCTGATCGGTGAATAATTGACAGGACAGGGGCGTTTCTGGGTGGTAACTGAGCGTTTTCCGGGAGTGTGCTAAAAAACGCAGGCGTGTCAGGGAAAAACGCGGGAGTGTCTGGAGAAACGGGGGAGTGGCTGGCCGAACGCAGGGCGTGTTTGTGACGTCAAACCAGGAACTAAACGGACTGAGGTGATCGCAATCTAGGAGTAGGTCTGGAGCTACTCAGAAACTGCAGGGAAATATTTAGTAGCAGTTCTGCTAATCTTTCGTTCGCTATTCTGCTAAGCTAAGATACACTCCCAGGGGGCGACGGCCTAGCGTTTGCAATGCTGCTAAAAGCAGCTAGCGAGCGAACAACTCGGAATGACCACCTATGGCCGATCTGTACAATACGGAACGCTGTCAGTGTTATCATTAATGTATGGAGAGTCCACGTGTTACACAGCGCTATTAATTACATAAAGGTTAATCCTTATAAGATACAGCCTGTAATTTAGGACCGATCCAACCGCATAAAGGGGGTCATTCAGAGATGATCGTAGCTGGGCTAAATTTAGCACAGCTACGATCATTCACACTGACATGCGGGGGGACGCCCAGCACAGAGCTAGTCTGCCCCGCATGTCAGTGCCCCCCCCCCCCCTCCCCCACACACACAGGTACAAAGGCATGACACAGCAGCGATGCCTTTGCACTTCAAGAGTAGCTCCCGACCAGCGCAGCTTTAGCGTGCTGGCCGGGAGCTACTCATCGCTCCCCGTCCCGCAGCGGCTGCGTGTGCCGTCACGCAGCCGCTGCGGCCCGCCCCCCGTTCGGTCCGGCCACGCCTGCCTTGGCCGGACCATGCCCACGAAACGCCGGCCAAACGCCGCTGTTCCGCCCCCCACCCCCACCCAGCGACCGCCTCTGCCTGTCAATCAGGCAGAGGCGATCGTAGCGGTCCGACGGCCTTCAGCCGTCTGGCATGCACCGGCGCACTGCGGCACCGGTGCATTCGCAGTTCTGACCTGATCGCACCACTGCGATAGACTGCAGCGTGCGATCGGGTCAGAATGACCCCCAAAATACGATGATGATGTGCGCCCGCATTTGCTGCGGTCACCCGCATTAAGTGCCAACGCCTCTGCCTGTCAATCAGGTGTTTGGCTTACGGTCATAAGGTCTACAAGACTTAGGTTGTCAATCATTAGGTCGACCACTATTGGTCGACATGCATTAGGGCGACATGGGCCCTCATTCCGCTCGGTAATTTTCTTCGCATCGGTGCGATTTTCCGCTAACTGCGCATGCGCAATGTTCGCACTGCGACTGCGCCAAGTAAATTTGCTAAGAAATTTGGTATTTTACTCACGGCATTACGAGGTTTTTTCTTCGTTCTGGTGATCGTAGTGTGATTGACAGGAAGTGGGTGTTTCTGGGCGGAAACTGGCCGTTTTATGGGTGTGTGTGAAAAAACGCTGCCGTTTCTGGGAAAAACGCGGGAGTGTCTGAAGAAACGGGGGAGTGTCTGGGCGAACGCTGGGTGTGTTTGTGACGTCAAACCAGGAACGAAACTGACTGAACTGATCGCAGTGGCAGAGTAAGTCTCGAGCTACTCAGAAACTGCAAATAAATTTCTATTCGCAATTTTGAGAATCTTTCGTTCGCAATTTTGCTAAGCTAAGATTCACTCCCAGTAGGCGGCGGCTTAGCGTGTGCAATGCTGCTAAAAGCAGCTAGCGAGCGAACAACTCGGAATGAGGGCCATGGTCACCAGGTACTAGGTCGACAGGGAGATGAGGTGACATGTGTTTTTCCCATTTTTTGAACTTTTTCATACTTTATGATCCACGTGGACTACGATTGGGAATAGTAACCTGTGCCGGGCGCAGCGAGGTGATACGGTGCACCAGCTGGGGTTCCCCGTCACTTTAATGAAGAAAACGGCACCAAAAAAAAGTAAAAAAGCTAATGTCTACCAATAGTAGTTGACCTAATGATTGTCAACCTAACCCTTATCGACCTAATGACCCATACCGGAGGCGTTCGCAGGGCGGGAGGGAGGCAGCAACGCTCTGTTTCCTAGGTGGAGACGGAGCATTGCGAGGGCGGCGTCAGGGAAACAGGGACGGTGGCGGCCCCCGGCATACGAGCAAAAGGATTGCAAATTGTGCTAAAAAGCAGAATTTGCAATCCTTACTGAATCGTGTCCTTAATACGTAATCTATAATATCCTTAATTGCAGCCAATCAGAATTGTGCTATTAAGGAAATTATTACTCTAGTGTTTTCTCCCCGGAAATAAGTAAAAATCACAGCATCGGTGGACGATGGTGATCATAATAATGTAAAAATGCCACAAATAAGTGAATAATTAGTTCAGCAAACTCTCGGATGAATTAATTTCAAATGAAGTTGCTTTTGTTTGATTTTGCTAAGCTGTACAAAATCGCTTCCTATTTGTTTAAGTGGGCAATGCGGTTTCAGTGGGCCCATGGGGGGTCATTCTGAGTTGATTGCACGCTAGCTGTTTTTAGCAGCCGGGGGAAATGCACAGTCGCCGCCCACTGGGGTGTGTATTTTAGTTTTGCAAGTGTGCGAACGCCTGTGCAGCCGAGCTCTGCAAAAACATTTTATGCAGTTTCAGAGTAGGTATGAACTTACTCAGCCCTTATGGTCCCGGAATTGACGTCACACACCCACCCCCCAAACGCCCGGACACGCCTGCGTTTTCCCTACCACTCCCAGAAAACGGTCAGTTGACACCCATAAACGCCTTCTTCCTTTCAATCTTCTTGCAATCGGCTGTGCGTATGGATTCTTCGTTAAATCCGTAGCTCAGCAACGATCCGCATTGTACCCGTACGATGCACGTGCGCATTGCGGTGCATACGCATGCGCAGTAGAGACCCGATCGCAGCAAAAATCAGCAGCGTGCGATCAACTCGGAATCACTCCCATTGTCTACAGTGATAAATAGGAAAGGCTCATCCAATAGCAAGAAATGTTTACATACTGATAACTTGTAATTGGCTGAGCAGGTACTGACTGCCAGCCCCACTGAAAACAATGCAACTGGCGGTAAGGCAATGCAACAGTATTTTGGAACTATTCCATTGTCCCCTAGATGCCATGTCTCGCATGTAGTTCTACAATAGTATATATATATATATATATATATATATAATAGAGAAATTTCAATTGGCAATGCATTTTCTATATTTATGGAAAATTATAAGAAAGTTGACCACTGTTGGAGTTGTATGGAACTATAAGATATATGTAATAAAAGTTACAGAAATAACTAATACCTTGTGGATCTTATCATGTTTGTCAGTCCATGTTTTAAATATATGTTTTAAATATATTAATGGGGCAATTCGGATCCAATGTACATATTTTGAAGCCTTCGATTTGCAGCACTATGGGGAAAGGAATCGCAGGCTCTTCCTCTTGTATATTGTGACATTGGTCCATGTTAGCGAATGTTGCAGCCGTGTTGTTTGTGTCTTAAACGCTGTACTTCTTATAACTGTATTGGTGTTGGTGGTCTTGGGAGAAAGCCCAAGAGCAGGTTTGTTTGATAATCTATAATGTGGCTACAATTAGTAGCGGTTCTTTTAGATAAAAAGGCGGATAATGAAACTTAATGGGCTGCACGTCAGGGTCAGCCCTGAATTTTCTCCATCCTTTTTTATCTTCGCTCAATCAGCCCCACAACTTTACATCCCTTCCTGGAATAAGTAGAGGCGTTCTCAGCCCACGTTACATTTACACACACACTTGGGCCAGTTAATTAAACATATGACATAATGGGACAATTCTAGCTGCTGGGCGTTTTCTGTATATAAGTGCCCAGGTCTGGTAATGATCTAAGATGTGATGTGTATTTTTTAGGTGATAGATACTAAGATAGAGATTTCACTGAGACTGTTTGTGGACTTCACAGATGTTAAAGAGACTCTATCCTGAGAATTATCCTGTTTCTGATCATGCCTTGGACGGGGAAATGTATATGCAACATAGTTTATGTTATTTCTTTGTGCAAAAATTTAGAGTTGCATTTGCTGCTGCTGATTGGCCTGTTACTGTAATTCTTCGCATAATTGAAACTCCCCTGAAGACATTATGGCCCTCATTCCGAGTTGTTCGCTCGCAAGCTGCTTTTAGCAGCATTGCACACGCTAAGCCGCCGCCTACTGGGAGTGAATCTTAGCTTAGCAGAATTGCGAACGAAAGATTCTCAAAATTGCGAATAGAAATTTCTTAGCAGTTTCTGAGTAGCTCGAGACTTACTCTTCCAGTGCGATCAGTTCAGTCCTTTTCGTTCCTGGTTTGATGTCACAAACACACCCAGCGTTCGCCCAGACACTCCCCCGTTTCTCCAGCCACTCCCGCGTTTTTCCCAGAAATGGCAGCGTTTTTTCACACACACCCATAAAACGGTCAGTTTCCGCCCAGAAACACCCACTTCCTGTCAATCACACTCCGATCACCAGAACGAAGAAAAAACCTCGTAATGCCGTGAGTAAAATACCAAACTTCTTAGCAAATTTACTTGACGCAGCCGCAGTGCGAACATTGCGCATGCGCAGTTAGCGGAAAATCGCACCGATGCGAAGAAAAATAACGGGCGAACAACTCGGAATGAGGGCCTATATCCGTCCCTCCCTGTGTTATAAACTAGTTTTTGTTTTTAAACCAATTTTTTTTTATTAATGTTTTAATGAAAAAAAAAATCATTTATTAGAAACTTTGTTCAACCATGGTTTTGCGTCTACATGATGACTGTATAGTGGCCCTCATTCTGAGTTGATTGCTAGCTGCCGTTGTTCCCAGTGCAGCGATCAGGCTAAAAATTGTCACTTCTGCGCATGCGTATGGGGCACAATGCGCACGCGTGACGTACTTTCACAAAAGCCATTGCAGTTTCACACAAGGTCTAGCGACGCTTTTCAATTGCACTGATGGCCGCAGAGTGATTGACCGGAAGTGGGTGTTTCTGGGTAGTAACTGACCGTTTTCGGGGAGTGTGTGTAAAAACGCAGGCGTGTCAGATACAAACGCGGGCGTGCCTGGAAAAACGCAGGCGTGGCTGGCCGAACGCAGAGCGTGTTCGTGACGTCAAATCAGGAACCAAATAGTCTGCAGTGATCGCAAGCTAGGAGTAAGTCTCGAGCTGCTCAGAAACTGCACAATCTTTTTTTAGTAGCAATGCTGCAATCCTTTCGTTCGCACTTCTGCTAAGCTAAGATACACTCCCAGAGGGCGGCGGCCTAGCGGTTGCACGGCTGCTAAAAGCAGCTAGTGAGCGAACAACTCGGAATGAGGGCCAGTGTGTACAGGAGCAACAATTAATTGGATACAAAATGACTGCCGTGTGCGTATGCTGGAAAGTAGGCCTTTTTAGTACAATTTTGACGCATCGAGCCAAAAATTGCGGGAAAAGTGTCAAATCGGATGTCATTTACTTACGATTCCAATCCGATGCGCGGTCCTGCCTGTTGGAAGTCGTATCCACAGATTGTCAGTGCTGCAAAAAGTATCATAGTCGCATGCGAAACGGTATACATTGTGAGCGTTTTTAGTACCTCCGATTTATCGCATGATACATCTGAAGTTGAGTCACATGACTGGCATCTCCCCGGACACTCCCACCCAGGCAGCACACAAGCGGGAGCGGATCCCGTCCAGTGGATTCTGGTAGGTGCTGTGGACACTGCCCGCCAGTGTACATCCCTGCACTGCATTATGGGGCTGATTCAGGTCAGATCGCAGTAAACAATCCAACCGCAAAAATTACAAAAAGAATGCGGGTGCATGCGCAGTGCCCGTCCTGCGCAAGCGCCCGCATTTAGTGTGGGCACCTTCAGAAAATGCCAACGCCTCTGCCTGTCAATCAGGCAGAGGCGTTCGTGGGGCCGGGGAGGGGGGTCAGCAACGCTCCGTTTCCAAGGCGGAGACAGAGCATTGCGGGGGCGGTGATAAAGAAACTGGGGCGGCGTCAGAGAAATGGTGGGTGTGACGGGAGCGCGATCGGGAAGGCTGCGTGACACTCACACGCAGCTACTGCAATTAGAAAAATGCCGGCGGATCTCCAACGGGCATAACCAAGCTGCGCCGTCAGGAGGCTACCTCATATTTTACGATCAAGCAGAAATTGCGTTAGTAACGCAATTTCAGCTTGGTCAAGGGTGGGGGCAGGGGGGGAGCGGACAGCATACTGGGTGGCCCCCAGCATGCGATCACAAGCATTGCAAATTCTGCTACTTAGCAGAATTTGCAATCCAACCTGAATCAGATCCTATATACCCTATAGTCCTGCCCATTATTAACATTTATAAGGAATCTTAAGATAAATTGTGAGTAATGTGTGCGCTGTGGATATATCTTATGCGATCTATGTCACCATTTGATAGCTCGCATGCGATATATCATGAGTAAATAGTGTGTGAAAATAAGCAATTGCACCGTGCCTGTACTAATAGTATAATAAAAAAACAGGGGAAGGTTAGGCACTAGGGGGGGTAAGGGTTAGGCACAGGGAGGGTAAGGTTGCCCTAGCTGCCAACACCCGAGGATTAGCCCTAGCCGCCACCCCCGGAGAGTTAGGGTTAGGGTAGAGGGGAATTCTGTGACGTAACGCCCCTTTACCCATGTTAACACCCTGCAACATGGTACTTTAATGGGCATTAACAAGGCTATCGGGTGAAAACGGGAGTCCAATTGAATAGCGCCTGAGGCTACCTCCCATTTTCATCAGCTGTACTTTATTGAATTCCAGCCTTGATAGTCTATTAGGGGCATTCAATTAGCCACGGCAATTTACTGTGGGCTAATAAATCCTGGCTACTCCTCTTTTTCACACCTCTTAAATTTTCTGGGCTAATTGAATTCCCCCCGAATTGTTTAAACCAGGCTTGTTTTTTTGTTACAGTATTTGTTCTCCATTGCACGTATGCGACAGTGTATATATATATATATACATAAATGTTCATAAACAAATAACAAAATCTGTTTTTCATACAGGTGCAGGATGCCATCACATAATACTGTATATAAGAGGGACCGTTAGTTGATTACATAGACATGCGATTTTCTAAATACAAAAATCTAGGAATATTTTATATATTTTCTGATAATGTTGAATATTTTATTTATTGATTTTTCTCAGACATTGCCGTGCATTTATTATTCTGGAAAATTAGTGGTGTGTAATAAAGAGGTTCATTTTCTAACCTTTGAACTGTGTAGAGGGCGGTAATAACACTGAGAATCAGGTATAAGTCCTGCACAAGTCTTGTACTCTCGCTACTGTGCACAGAGTGAGAATGACATTGGCTAGAAGAATATACTGATACCTTGCCTCGAACTATTGATAGCACGAAACGTCCTAATGTTTTGCCTTGGAAGTTTTGTGAAACGAAATGCTTGGTAGGGACCGGGGGACATTCCGTTGTGTCTAGTGTTTGTTAGAGTCACAGCAAATGGATTTTCCATCCAATAAGTTCAAAGCCTGCGGAGAGAGCATCGGAATGATACTTCTGAGAGTTCGCACACTGGGCCTAGCAGGGGGCGGTAGTTACAGGAGTAGGGATCAATAAAGAACTAAACTGTCTGGTGGGTTTGTTTTGGATGATTGATTAAAGCCAATTTCGTCATTGACTTTGCCTGAGCTAAATGTTACTGCACTCACAGCAATCCAGCTGATCTGTTCCAAATTGACGGGGAAAATCGGACGTATCGGACGGTGGTTTGGTAGGTGCGCCGCCTAACTAACAAGTTACAAAACCCCAATGTTTCCTGTATCCCCATAACCACAAACAGGATGAATCGGTCATTGGACACCGGTCTTCCGCCCAATACAGATGGTCTAGGAATAAATCTTGTTGACACGTCTTTCGCTTATGAAATCTCTCACTCCCTGCTCTACTTCTGATATAATTATCCAAACGCAAAAAACAATCGCACTGTTTTCTGTTGTACAATAAAACATCCGGTAAACAAGTGGACAGGGTCAGGTAAAAGGGCCCTCCAGCGCTAATCCTAATGCTGCAGGGGCTTGCGGACAACTTCTGACCCCCGTAGAATGTAACCGCTTGGCACGGAGAGCAGCGGAGCTGCATTGAGAGGCCGAACAAAACGGCCTTGTCCTGACTTTCGGCGCTGCCTCGGATAGATTTTTTCTTTTTGCAGTTCACAAGGAAAGAGACCCCAGTTCTCAAAGGCTGTAGGGTGAGATATTGTTTAGCAAAAAAGCTCTCTTTCCAAAGGAGCCGGGGCCCCCGTTGATTTACTGACCTTGTTGAAAAGGCCAGCGGAGGCAGAACGTCCCTTCGGGTTAAGTGAAGGCAGGTGTTCTGAGCACAAGATAAGCTTTTACTCAGCACAGTACAAAAAAAATATCTGGTTTCCTGCTGGAGGAATACTGGGATCTTAGTGCATTCACCAGCTCGTCATGCATTAAAAACAATTACAGAGCCATTTTGTCCGAGGCCTGGCAAACGCAATGTCCTGGTAGCCAGATTTGCAGCTGTAAATTATTTAGCGGGTAAAAGGACTCAGTAAGTAATTACGTGTGGGTGACACGGCCTATTGTCAGGTACAGAACAAAGGGCTCCAGTATTAAACACCTCAGTCACAGCAGGGGGGGCTGTTGGTGTTGGCGGGAGGGATGGGGGATGGTAGTGGGGGGAGGGGGGGGGGAGCAATATTACCCTGTAATTATACCTCTGCACTGTGTTAATATGGCTCTCTTAGCGGGGCGCCTATTGGTTAAGGGCAGATAATTAACTGACCGGTGGTATTATTTTAAGGGCATCTGTCGTTAGATAACTTTACAACTGTACTACGATACCCAGCCAGTGTCTGATTTAAACCCCACGCTGTTTTACAGTGTAACATCGGTATATAGCGATGCGTAAGGCGTGACGCTGGTGCACTAGGGATCATTTATCCCTATGAGAGATAGTTCCATGGTGCACACACAAGCCTCGGCATAATAAAGCATATTTGACATGCATTAGGTAAACAGGTGCAAACGATCGACATGGTCACATGGTCGACACGACCATTTCATTTCTTTTCATTTTTTTCAACTTTTTCACCTTCATTCACCATACACGTGGAGTACGGCTGGGAATAGGGGTCACACATGGTTTAGAATGGTAAATGGCACCCAAAAAACCCAAAAAGTTGTGTTGACCATTTCCATGTCAACCTTTTGACTGTATCAGAATTTTTTTCTAGATGTTGACTTGTTTTAGGTAGTCTCCCTTTCACATGTTAACCTAGTGACCCTTTCAATCTCTTGCATGTCATCCATATGGGGCCCGAACTGTCAATCTAATTATGGTTGACCCAATGATTCACACCCATGTATTTCATACTTACCAAAATGACCCTTTCCAGGAGGGTCAAAATGCTCTGCTCCTGGACTTCCCTCCTAATTTATGATTGCCCTCACCTGTGTTGAACAGGTTGAATGATAAGAAAGGTGTTTCAACACAGGTGACGGTAATGATAAATTAAGAGGGAGGTTCTGGAACAGAGCATTTTGTGGCTCCTGGAATGGGTCATGTTGGGAAGTATGGCATTTATGATTTACACACAGACGGCAGCCATCTTGTGGGCAGAGCTGATATGCATTAGAAATGAATGCAGTCTTATCAGTTCAGCAAGCCCCAGCGATATTGGTGTTGATGGAGTCTTGCCATTCGCTAGTAACCAGTGATGTCACTGCTTCTGAGTGAAGTGATAGGTTGATCCAGTGTCAGCTGGTGGTGGTTATACTTTCATCATAGGCTTGTATCAGTCAGTGTTTGCATAGTGGATCAGACCAGATTTGTGTCACATGTTCATTCTGTCATGTGACGCATGTCAGGTCATCGTGATAGCTATCGTTAAGTGTAAAATAGGCTATGGAGCCATGCAATGTACTGCTTGTGGGGAAAATAATACAAATGGAAGTTATGCAGAAGAAATTAGCAATTTAGGATGTTTTATTATGGTAGGTAACATTTGTACTGTGTAACATATATGGTCATTTAGTATGCTAACGAGTTTATATTTACTTTTATAATAAATCCATGGTGTTCAGAGAATTTTGCAATTCAGTTAGCATCGCACGGATGTAGCTCCCGGGTTAATTACCTTGAGCTATTCAACTGACTGTATCGCGCCAGGCACTTAACCGCATTGTACCGCATCTAATGCCCGAGAATCAGCCGTGGTAAACTGCGTCTCCCTGGCTAAGTGCTGGGTGAGATGCTGTTACCACACATGGTAAGACCCTGACTAGCCCCGAGGCGCTAGTAACACAGATTAGACTGTCGCTTGCCTAAATTCCATCTGTAAACTCTGTGACCAGGTTACTGCACATGTGGGTGATAGTCGGGGGCCTGACAGCTGCGTGACCAAGTGATAGCTACAACATAAAATCCGGTATCATACTAAGAGTCATTAAATCCTGGAATTTGGACTACTGGCCACTTGCTTCTTAAGAGTGGAGAAGTTGACGAGCTACCTATAGAAACCAATCAGCTTTGAGGTTGCATTTATCAAGTACCTCCTATAAAATGATAGGCAGTAGCTGTTTCTATTGTATGTCCAATGTTTCCACTCTTAAGAAGGCTTGATGCATCTCCCCCATAGTATGCTGGTAACAAGTCCGAGCCTATATGCTAAAGGTAGTTCTACG
This sequence comes from Pseudophryne corroboree, assembly GCF_028390025.1. Lineage (NCBI taxonomy): Eukaryota > Metazoa > Chordata > Amphibia > Anura > Myobatrachidae > Pseudophryne > Pseudophryne corroboree. Next base: position 37,645,699 of record NC_086452.1, on the reverse strand, counting down.
GTAGTTTCCATAGCAGCCAATCACCTCGTGAGGTAGTGTTACCATAGCAGCCAATCACATTTTAAGGTAGTATTTCCATAGCAGCCAATCACATTGTAAGGTATTGTTACCATAGCAGCCAAATGCATTCTATGGTAATGTTACCACAAAAGTCAATCATATTCTAAGGTAGTGTTACCATAGCAGCCAAATACATTGTAAGGAAGCGTTACCATAGCAGCCAATCACATTCTAAGGTAGTGTTACCATAGCAGACAATCATTTTCTAAGGTAGTGTTACCATAGCATCCAATCGCATTCTAAGGTAGTTTTACCATAGCAACCAATCACGTTCTTAGGTAGTGTTACCATAACAGCCAATCACATTCTAAGGTAATGTTACCATAGCAACCAATGACATTCAAAGGTAGTGTTACCATAGCAGCCAATCACATTCTAAGGTAGTGTTACCATAGCAGCCATCACATTATAACGTAGTGTTACCATAGCAGCCAAACGTATTCTAAGGTAGTGTTACCATAGCAGCCAATAGCATTCTAAGGTAGTGTTACCATAGTCAATCGCATTCTAAGATAGTGTTACCATAGCATCCTAATGCATTCTAATGTAATGTTACCACAGCAGTCAATCGCATTCTAAGGTAGTGTTATCATAGCAGCCAATCACATTCTGTCATTGTGCTAGTACAGTACAGAAAAAGAAAGCAATCCTATAAATGGTTGCTACGGGTTACAGTAAAGCAGTGAACAGTTTTCTGATAGATTTCCCTGAATACCTGAAGTATTTTCTATGGGGATATGTGAAATGTAACACAAATTATAGTGTACTTTGTGGTGTTCCATGGCTAAGAAATATTTGTTGTGCATACGAAATGTCTGAATATTTTATTTCTATTTAAAATCTTAGGGAACGGGCTGGAGTATGGATAGCTTTGCCTGCTCCAATTATAGTGTTTGTATTTAGAGGGAGAGAGAACCCTTGGCACAGGCTGCGGGCTCGGGTGGTCTTAGGATGATCTTAAGTAGCCGCTTTGTATCTCCCAACTCTGCTCACAAAGGCCCTAATGAGAGCTCTTGGCTCAAGGACATTCATGCGTTACTTGTCAATTAATTGATCCACTAAGCTTAATGCAACACAATTGTCTCTCGTTGGTTCACGTACATACTTCAAGACCATACAAGACTATAAAAGCCGAAAGTGGGACTTGGCCATGAATTCTTGTGCTACAGATGCTGATTATTTCTGAGGAAGGGTTAATGACGTGTTGTCCCCTTGGACTGTTTGGCAGAGGATAATGGGATACAATCTGAGGGACCAATTCAAACGTTTTGTCATATGCCCGGCTTCTATTGGGGAAAGGTTACGTGGCTTCTGTCCGGCTACCCTGTCTGCGGAACGTATTGTAATTCAAAACAAACCTATCAGTACTGCATGAATGGGCAATGTACAGGAAGGATGGGTGAGCCGCGGGCGAAGCTTGGCATTTAATGCAATGTCCATCCCAGACATTGGGAATATCTGCAGATCCTGCGAACAGGGCGTAAGTGTAAAGTTTTATTTTAAAGGGGGCACTCACTTTTGAACACCGCCTTAACCCAAAAACCCCCATAACTCATATCATCTGAGTGGAGGATTATAATAATTCCATAGTGTAATATTGTGCATTCATGTTTAACTTATGGAATTTGTTTTGGGTGGCATTACCCTTATACCTATTTTTATTATCTCCAATATAATTGTTCTTTTTACCTATTACTGATGCTGTAAAATGCACTACTGACACCTTCTTACACCTGACGTTGGTTACACCTCATGACTCTCTATCCAAATATTGCAACAAAAACATACCACCACCATTTCCCATGCCAGGGCTCCTCGGCAAGCCCTGCCAAAAACTCTACTCCTCATCAAGGGAGATTTGCCTAACAATGCTGATCACAGGGGAAGGTCAGTGTGCATGTACAAGAGCTCATTGATGTCACTTTGGGGACCCCAACATCTATGTACTAAGCCTTGAGGAGAGATAAAGTGGGTAAATGACCAGCCAATCAGCTCCTAACTGCCATGTTACAGGCTGTGTGTGAAGAATGACAGTTAGGAGCTGATTGGCTAGTACTTTATCTCCGTCCAAGGCTTAGTAAATAGATTCCATAGTCTCTTCAGATTCACTGTACCCCCACTGACCAGGCTAAGCCAACGCCAACCTGAGATAACATTAGTAGCTTTATGCTACTTAATAAATTGGTCAGTCACAGTCTACGTAGAGCTCTATGGGAACAGTGGTTAGCTGCTGTTACAAGACTACCGTCGGATGAAACTCTGGTTTCTAAAGGTCAGCCCTAGCATAGAGTATGGATACGGGCTTACCCCGGCATTTTGGCTCTTAACCACTTCTTAAATAGACCCCTAGGTGAGCTTCCCACTCTTGTTTGCGGCTGCAGGTTGGAGTTTACGAGGGCAAACACTGTTTTATATAGTGGAGAAACAGATTTATTTGAGAGATGTTTATTACTCGTTGACTTCCAAGTGCCACGTAATCATTGATTTCATTGGCATTTTATGGCAATCTCGCTGGAATTTTACGAGTGGCAAAATAGGACTCTTAAAAGAGGAGTATGGATGGTGAACTCGTGCAAAGTCCCTCCTTGGGAAGCGTTCTGGTTTAAATAGGTGTCAGGGCACAGACCAGAACATTTTATTAGCGAGCGCAAAACCGGAATGTTACGGCAAGAGCAAATATGAGTCATTTACGAGTACAGTGGAGGAAGCCTTCATCCCAGCTTGTTACAGACTAATTTTCATTGACTGGAATAACAGTTCCATCTGGAACAGCCACGTTAACGTGTAACAGAGACTAACGAATCACCCGCACAGTGATTAATTTATCAAAGCTCCCAGCTGTAGAGTTTCAGCAATCAGCGCCATGCGATCACAGAGCTGAATTTATTATATTATAATATCACGTTGCGTCCAGCGGATTATTGTTGCTGGATATAAATGCACCGCTTTATAATCCATGTCTGCAGTCAGTATTCTGCAGTAAAATCTCTGTATTAGCCAATGTCTTAATATATTTTATATGAAACCGCCGGTAATGGGTGATTAAGGCGGTAACAATTCCCTGCCAGCGGACTTCCTTTGGAAACATTCAAGTGCATTTTAGGAGCCAGGATCCTCTAAGTCGTATAACTCTGGTACACGCAGGATTAGGGTTTCTCGGAGACCCACTCTCAAGCAAGTGGCTTACGTTATTCCATCTATTAGAATAAATACATTTTCCATTACAAAGAGGTTGGTTTAGAAGATGCATCAAGTCCTGGTCTCCTTTGGAGCTACTTTGTTTAGTCTCATTACTATGGGCAACAGACAGTGCTATGTAGCCCAGGGATTGTCAGGTCTTGCAGGTTGCACTACATTTTGTGTTACCTTCTCCGCAACTGTTAGCTCTGTGCAGCACTGAAACACTACATCAGCATTCCCCAACTCCAGTCGTCAGGGACCCCTAACAGTGCATGATTTAAGCGGGTTGGGTTCGTTATGCCCGCGGTAAGAATACTGACTGCGGAATCCCGACAGGGGGAAGGTAAGTATACTTACCCTCCCCCAATGGCCCCCTAACCCTCCCCTGCCCGCAGCCTATGCCGAACCCTCCCTCCCCAGCAGCCTAATAGTAACCCTCCCTGGGGGCCTAACCCTAGCCCCCCTCCCGCACTCTAAACCTGACCCCCCCCCCTTTCCCTCCTGCAGCCTAACCCTAAAGGCCCGTACACACTGGTCGATATATCGGCCGTTCTCTTGAACGGCCGATACATCACGGGACCGTCGGCCAGTGTGTACGGGCGATACGTCTGTGAACTCTGTCGTTCACAGACGTATCGCGTCGGCTGCGCAGCACAGCCGACGGCCAATATATCTAACGATATATTGGCACGTCGCTGTGTGTGTACGGGGCGGTCGTCCGACCGCCCGTACACATGCTGCGGCGGCCGGCGGTGATTGACAGGTGAACTGGGCGGGCGCCCGCCCAGTTCATGACGTCAGTCCCCCGACGGATCGGGCAGTGTGTATGCACAGCACACTGCCCGATCCGTACATAGATATATCTGCAGATCAATTGATCTGCAGATATATCTACTGGTGTGTACCCACCTTAACGCTCCCCCTGCTGCCTAAACCTACCGAACCACCTCCCGGGAGGCTGAAGGTGGGTACACACTAGTAGATATATCTGCAGATCAATTGATCTGCAGATATATCTATGTACGGATCGGGCAGTGTGCTGTGCATACACACTGCCCGATCCGTCGGGGGACTGACGTCATGAACTGGGCGGACGGGCGGGCGCCCGCCCAGTACACCTGTCAATCACCGCCGGCCGCCGCAGCATGTGTACGGGCGGTCGGACGACCGCCCCATACACACACAGCGACGCGCCGATATATCGTTAGATATATCGGCCGTCGGCTGTGCTGCGCAGCCGACGCGATACGTCTGTGAACGACGGAGTTCACAGACGTATCGCCCGTACACACTGGCCGACGGTCCCGCAAATGTATCGGCCGTTCAAGAGAACGGCCGATATATCGACCAGTGTGTACGGGCCTTTACCTGCCTGGAACGATCTGGATTCAGGAGTTGGTCTTCCGGCGCCGGAATTCTGATCCCATTTGGATAAAGGCGCCAGTCTTCTTAGCTGTGTCGGGATTTTGACAGCCAGGATCCCGACCATCGAATCCTGACCGAATCCTGTTTTAAGCCGGGTACACACTGGAATGACTGGCAATCGGGCCAAGTTAAGGGACGATTTCCCTTGAGCCGATTGCTGGTACACACTACACGATTTAATGAACGAGGGAACGATATATCGTTCCATCCTCCATTAGAATACACCAGGTCGCATGCCGGTTGTCCATGCAGCACGGCCAGCCGAATGACATCACATGCGACCGCGGCAGCGCGCAAATCACACTAGGCGATGTAGACGATTTGTTGTTACGAAACGGCAAATCATCCCGATAACGCTCCAGTGTGTACACATCTTCTCAGTATCACAATTGCAGTAACTAGCACAACCTGTGGATCTTTTAAAATGTGTCAGCGAGGAACGGCTACACATGTGCTCCAACCAGGAGATCTGTAAAACATGCACTGTTAGGGGTCCCTGAGGACTGCAGTTTTTGGGAAACACTGCACTGATGTGACCAGGCTAATGGTAACTGAGTGATGATGTCCCATGCTGTCATCACTGCACAATGATGTCATCATTGCACAAAGTGCTGTGATGTCACCGTTGGGTGACCTCCCCCGTGTAGGACTGCAAAATATATAAATGCAGAAAACTATTACACTCATGTGCAGGGTGTTTTACAAAAGATATTTATGGGGTCGCAGTAAAACGTAAGCAAATCTGTATTTTGAGGGGAAATATTAGCTTTGTTAAAGTCATTATTTCAAGAGGTAATAATCCTTGAATTGCAATTAAGTGTGGCCATTAATGTGGAGTAAAGAAAATGATAGACATGAATGAACATGAATGTATAATATTTTCACATGCTATGGTCGAAAGTGTGAACCTGAATGCTGAGTTTGCACAGCAACTTCGTCTAGTTGCTCATTGCACACTTCCATATTTTTATGAAATGCCAGTGCCACATCAGTAGTTGTTAACTTGAAAATAGCAACTTTTATCTGGTGGGTGGGCGTTTTCAAACCAAGTGATCCAAACACCACCAGATGGGGAACGACACCCTTGATTCATCTTATGACCCAGAATGCCTGCAGGCTTTCACTAGGACGCAGCATAGCCCTTCCCTTCTCCTGATTATTGGCCAGACCGGTCCCAACATTATTATCTGAGTCTGCATCACCGACTCTTCTACAGAGCAGTCCAGTTCTGCAGACTGACATAGATAATGGCTGGGTCAGCCGGCCCAAAACAGACTTTAATATGAGCGTCAAAGTGGATTTTCTTCAGTTGCCCCTAAGCCAGCCAGGCTCTGCTCAAAACTAGCAATAAACTGCCCTATAAGTGTATGAAATACCAGTAGATCACTGAAGATCCCAATATCGGACGGGGTATTGTAACCCTCCCCCTTTCCCCTACCCTAACCCTCTGGGGATGGGGGCCATGGCTAACCCTCCAGGGGTGGCAGCAAGGGCTAACTCCCGGGGGGTAGCGCTAGGGCTAACCAGCTGCCATAGTGCCTATCCCTACCCCCCCCCCCCCCCCCCCCTTCCTAGTGCCTACAATCCCTCCCCAGGCTCTAACCCGAACCCTGATACTTGCATTCGGGGGGTGTCGGCTGTTGGTGTTCCAGCGCTGGTCGGCAAGTGGTGTCAGGATTCCGGTGTAGGTCACATGACCTCCGGCATCCCGACCACCAGGATGCCGAACATATCCCATCAGGAATTATGTTTAGGGAATGTGATTTTTCTTTAAATTATTTTTTGGTTTGTTTATATATCATACTTTCAAAGAAAAATAAGGAAGAGCTTTTCCAAAAATCCTGTATAGTACAAACCACTCATTTTCAGACAGAGGGAACATCAAGGGATGTCGTGGGCTGGGAACGGTCCCGGATAGTACCGCTGCTTCCAGGCTGGGCCTCGTGTACTCTCTAACTGCGGGGGTCATTCCGAGTTGATCGCTCGCTAGCTACTTTTAGCAGCTGTGCAAACGTATAGACGCCGCCCACAGGGGGAGTGTATTTTTTCGCTTTGCAAGTGTGCAAACGCGTGTGCAGCTGAGTGGGACGAAGAAGTATTTTGCAGTTTCTGAGTATCTCTGGACTTACTCAGACGCTGCGATCACTTCAGTCTTTTTGGTCCCGGAATTGACGTCAGACACCCGCCCTGCAAACGCCTGGACACGCCTGCGTTTTTCCAAACACACCCAGAAAACGGTCAGTTGCCACCCATAAACGCCCTCTTCCTGTCAATCTCCTTGCGATCGGCTGTGCGAATGGATTTGTTAAATCCATCGCCCAGCTATGATTCGCTTTGTACCCGTACGACGCGTGTGAGCATTGTGGTGCATACGCATGCGCAGTAGCAACCTGATCGCTGCGCTCCTGAAAAACGTCAGCGAGCGATCAACTTGGAATGACCCCCAGTGTCGGGTCGAAGTTTGGGTTCCCTTCCGACGCAGCGGTTTCCTTACACAGTCCAAACTCTAGGCTTAAGTAAATTGGTCTAAGTGTGCACACGCTTGCGGTAGGGAAATTAGATTGTAAGCTCTACTGGAATAGTAGGACCTGGTATGAATAACTATACAGTCTCTGTACAGCTCAGCGTGAGATGTCCGTTTATATTTTAACAAATTCCAGATAAAGAGAATTATGGTGCCAGTAAAAGCCCCCTTTTATCAGTTTACTATGCACAAGCATTCATAGAGGGGGGGAATTCAATTGTTTGAAAAGTCAGTTGGGTGTCTGTTTTTTCCTGACTATTAGATAGGAATTAGATAGGAAAACACAGACACCCAACCGACTTTTCAAACAATTGAATTCCCCCCTTAGAGTCAGACTGAGTGGTGTTCTGCATCCCTGCAAGCCTGTGTTGAAAAGGGCAGAAGATAATATAAGCAGTATGTGAGCTCAGGCAGGCCCGGCACGGTGTATATATTTATGTACTATCGCTGTATGGATGCATGGCACACGAGGAATGGCAGTTAAGTAAACCCCATAATTTGCTGCGACCACAGATAATCAATGATAATGACTGCATAGCCGGAGCCTCTGAAATGCAATAACATTCAGTACATGAAGCAGAAAATAGGAAACATTCCTGCGCTGAGAGTCATGCAGAGAGGCAGCGGAGGCTGTGATTTCCAGGAGACACTGAGATAGGGACAATAATATATTCTGGGAAATGTGGGCTGGCAGCACGCACGGTAACCGCTGCACATGGGAGTTCTGGATGCAAACTGCGTCTGCTTGAAACAGTGCATCTCGCAGGGTGGTTTTGCTGTCAACGAGATGTTAGTTTTGCAAAATTTTGTTTTTCTTGTCCATTCTGAGATTCAGAAAAACCCAGAACCGCCTGGAAGCCACTGACTGTCAGCTGATCCGGCGCCCCAGACTGAGCGACTTTACTCGGATGTCAGTGCACTTTTCGTACAGACGGATTGTGCGCTCTGCGGCACAATCGTCTCATTGTGAAAGTTCTCATTCAGACGGAACAGTTTCTGGAAGCTACAGGGGGACTTGCACGAGTTTAAACACAGAAAGGTTTCTTGCAGGGTTACAATAAAGAAATAGCGGTGACCCCCCCCCCCTCCCCCTCTCTGGTTGTTGCACGTTTTATAATATCTTGTGAGTCTATTAAACTTTAAGAGCCAATCGGAACGTAGGTGGCACATGTGACAATTAACTTTTGCCTGTAGGGAAGATAATGGTGTCAGATTATGGCAAATTATACCACTTTTACACTCGCACTCCCGGGTCACTCCCGGGTTGCTTCCCGGGATGCGTCCCAGGATGCCTTCCCGGGACTGACCCCTTTCACACTGCACTAAGACCTGGGATCGACCCGGGACAGCCCCATTTACACTGATCCCGGGATATCCCTGCAAATGCATTAGTATGTCATTAGAAATGGCCTTGGGCTCAGAAAAGATGACATCAGCTTTTCTGAGCCCAAGAAAGCTCCAATCCGAGTCCTTTTAACAGTCCCGGGATAGTGAATCCCGGGACGGACCCTTTCACACTACCCAGCTTCCCGGGACGGTCCCGGGACCAACCCTGCTTTTGACCTGGGATGAAATCCCGGGATGCTCGTCCCGGGAAATTGTCCCTGTACCCATTTACACTGAGAAGAATCCCGGGATGATGCGCGTTCACGTGCAATATCCCGGGATTTTTCTGCGAGTGTAAAAGGGGTATTAGAGGTCTTGTTAATAGATTTAGCCGAGGTGCATCTGTCACGCTGAGGAGGCAGCCATTTTGTGGGTTTAACTAATGTTAGTCCCATGTATTCCTGAAGAGCATTTCAAAGGCACGAGGCACACAGTGCCCTATGCCTCAGTGAAATCAGTAGCTCTTTGTGTAGGCATTTATTTTCTACATATATTGGCCTTCTAGTAGTCTGAGTTTATTGAGCTCACTTGTTAAGTAATATTTCTCTGACGTCCTAGTGGATGCTGGGAACTCCGTAAGGACCATGGGGAATAGCGGCTCCGCAGGAGACTGGGCACAAAAAGTAAAAGCTTTAGACTAGCTGGTGTGCACTGGCTCCTCCCCCTATGACCCTCCTCCAAGCCTCAGTTAGATTTTTGTGCCCGAACGAGAAGGGTGCAAGCTAGGTGGCTCTCCTGAGCTGCTTAGAAGTAAAAGTTTAAATAGGTTTTTTTTTATTTTCAGTGAGTCCTGCTGGCAACAGGCTCACTGCATCGTGGGACTAAGGGGAGAAGAAGCGAACTCACCTGACTGCAGAGTGGATTGGGCTTCTTGGCTACTGGACATTAGCTCCAGAGGGACGATCACAGGTTCAGCCTGGATGGGTCCCGGAGCCGCGCCACCGGCCCCCTTACAGAGCCAGAAGAGCGAAGAGGTCCGGAGAAGACGTTCCTGTCTTCAAATAAGATAGCGCACAGCACTGCAGCTGTGCGCCATTGCTCTCAGCACACTTCACACTCCGGTCACTGAGGGTGCAGGGCGCTGGGGGGGAGCGCCCTGAGACGCAATAAAAACGATATAAAAACCTTATATGGCTAAAAAAAATGCATCACATATAGCTCCTGGGCTATATGGATGCATTTATCCCCTGCCAGTTTCCTGAAAAAAGCGGGAGAAAAGGCCGCCGTGAAGGGGGCGGAGCCTTTCTCCTCAGCACACAAGCGCCATTTTCTTTCACAGCTCTGCTGGAAGGACGGCTCCCTGACTCTCCCCTGCAGTCCTGCACTACAGAAACAGGGTAAAACAGAGAGGGGGGCACTATTGGCAGCTAATATATAAATACAGCAGCTATAACAGGGAGTAACACTTATATAAGGTTATAAGGTTATCCCTGTATATATATAGCGCTCTGGTGTGTGCTGGCAAACTCTCCCTCTGTCTCCCCAAAGGGCTAGTGGGGTCCTGTCCTCTATCAGAGCATTCCCTGTGTGTGTGCTGGGTGTCGGTACGATTGTGTCGACATGTATGAGGAGGAAAATGATGTGGAAGCAGAGCAATTGCCTGTGTTAGTGATGTCACCCCCTAGGGAGTCGACACCTGACTGGATGGTAGTAATTAAAGAATTACGTGACAATGTCAGCACTTTGCAAAAAACTGTTGACGACATGAGACAGCCGACAAATCAATTAGTGCCTGTTCAGGCGTCTCAGACACCGTCAGGGGCGCTAAAACGCCCGTTACCTCAGATGGTCGACACAGACCCTGACACGGATACTGAATCCAGTGTCGACGGTGACGAGACAAACGTAATGTCCAGCAGGGCCACACGTTACATGATCACGGCAATGAAGGAGGCATTGAACATTTCTGACACTACAAGTACCACAAAAAAGGGTATTATGTGGGGTGTGAAAAAACTACCAGTGGAGTCAGATGAATTAAATGAGGTGTGTGATAAAGCGTGGGTTTCCCCCGATAAAAAACTGCTGATTTCTAATAAATTATTGGCACTATACCCTTTCCCGCCAGAGGTTAGGGCACGTTGGGAAACACCCCCTAGGGTAGATAAGGCGCTCACACGCTTATCAAAACAAGTGGCGTTACCGTCTCCTGATACGGCCGCTCTCAAGGAACCAGCTGATAGAAGGCTGGAAAATATCTTAAAAGGTATATACACACATACCGGTGTTATACTGCGACCAGTGATCGCCTCAGCCTGGATGTGCAGCGCTGGAGTGGCTTGGTCGGATTCCCTGACTGAAAATATTGATACCCTGGATAGGGACAGTATATTATTAACTATAGAGCATTTAAAGGATGCATTACTATATATGCGAGATGCACAGAGGGATATTTGCACCCTGGCATCTAGAGTAAGTGCGATGTCCATTTCTGCCAGAAGAACGTTATGGACGCGACAGTGGTCAGGTGATGCGGATTCCAAACGGCATATGGAAGTATTGCCGTATAAAGGGGAGGAGTTATTTGGGGTCGGTCTATCGGACCTGGTGGCCACGGCAACGGCTGGAAAATCCACCTTTTTACCCCAGGTCACCTCTCAGCAGAAAAAGACACCGTCTTTTCAAACCCAGTCCTTTCGTCCCTATAAGGGCAAGAGGGAAAAAGGCCGCTCATTCCTGCCTCGGGGCAGAGGAAGGGGAAAAAGACTGCACCATGCAGCCTCTTCCCAAGAGCAGAAGCCCTCCCCCGCTTCTGCCAAGTCCTGAGCATGACGCTGGGGCTCTGCAAGCAGACTCGGGCACGGTGGGGGGCCGTCTCAAGAATTTCAGCGCGCAGTGGGCTCACTCTCAAGTGGACCCCTGGATCCTGCAGGTAGTATCACAGGGGTACAAATTGGAATTCGAGACGTCTCCCCCTCGCCGGTTCCTGAAGTCTGCTCTACCAACGTCTCCCTCCGACAGGGAGGCAGTATTGGAAGCTATTCACAAGCTGTATTCCCAGCAGGTGATAATCAAGGTACCCCTCCTACAACAGGGACAGGGGTATTATTCCACGCTGTTTGTGGTACCGAAGCCGGACGGCTCGGTGAGACCAATTTTAAATCTAAAATCTTTGAACACTTACATAAAAAGGTTCAAATTCAAGATGGAGTCACTCAGAGCAGTGATAGCGAACCTGGAAGAAGGGGACTATATGGTATCTCTAGACATCAAGGATGCTTATCTCCATGTCCCAATTTACCCTTCTCACCAAGGGTACCTCAGGTTTGTGATACAAAACTGTCATTATCAGTTTCAGACGCTGCCGTTTGGATTGTCCACGGCACCACGGGTCTTTACCAAGGTAATGGCCGAAATGATGATTCTTCTTCGAAGAAAAGGCGTATTAATTATCCCTTACTTGGACGATCTCCTGATAAGGGCAAGGTCCAGGGAACAGTTAGAGGTCGGAGTAGCACTATCTCAGGTAGTGCTACGTCAGCACGGGTGGATTCTAAATATCCCAAAATCACAGCTGATTCCAACAACACGTCTACTGTTCCTAGGGATGATTCTGGACACAGTCCAGAAAAAGGTGTTTCTCCCGGAGGAGAAGGCCAGGGAGTTATCCGAGCTAGTCAGGAACCTCCTAAAACCAGGACAAGTGTCAGTGCATCAGTGCACGAGAGTCCTGGGAAAAATGGTGTCTTCTTACGAAGCGATTCCATTCGGAAGATTCCATGCAAGAACTTTTCAGTGGGATCTGCTGGACAAATGGTCCGGATCGCATCTTCAGATGCATCAGCGGATAACCCTATCTCCAAGGACAAGGGTATCTCTCCTGTGGTGGTTACAGAAGGCTCATCTTCTCGAGGGCCGCAGATTCGGCATTCAGGATTGGATGCTGGTAACCACGGATGCCAGCCTGAGAGGCTGGGGAGCAGTCACACAGGGAAGAAATTTCCAGGGCTTGTGGTCAAGCATGGAAACGTCTCTTCACATAAATATCCTAGAGCTAAGGGCCATTTACAATGCCCTAAGTCAAGCAAGGACTCTGCTTCAGGGTCAACCGGTATTGATCCAGTCTGACAACATCACGGCTGTCGCCCAAGTAAACAGACAGGGCGGCACAAGAAGCAGGAGGGCAAAGGCAGAAGCTGCAAGGATTCTCCGCTGGGCGGAAAATCATGTGATAGCACTGTCAGCAGTGTTCATTCCGGGGGTGGACAACTGGGAAGCAGACTTCCTCAGCAGACACGACCTCCACCCGGGGGAGTGGGGACTTCATCCAGAAGTCTTCCAAGTGATTGTAAACCGTTGGGAAAAACCAAAGGTGGACATGATGGCGTCCCGTCTCAACAAGAAACTGGACAGATATTGCGCCAGGTCAAGGGACCCTCAGGCAATAGCGGTGGACGCTCTGGTAACTCCGTGGGTGTTCCAGTCGGTATATGTGTTCCCTCCTCTTCCTCTCATACCAAAAGTACTGAGAATCATAAGAAGGAGAGGAGTAAGAACGATACTCGTGGCTCCGGATTGGCCAAGAAGAACTTGGTACCCGGAACTGCAAGAGATGCTCACGGAGGACCCGTGGCCTCTACCTCTCAGGAAGGACCTGCTCCAGCAGGGACCTTGTCTGTTCCAAGACTTACCGCGGCTGCGTTTAACGGCATGGCGGTTGAACGCCGGATCCTGAAGGAAAAAGGCATTCCAGATGAAGTCATCCCTACCCTGATCAAGGCCAGGAAGGATGTAACTGCAAAACATTATCATCGCATTTGGCGAAAATATGTTGCGTGGTGTGAGGCCAAGAAGGCCCCTACGGAGGAATTTCAACTGGGTCGTTTCCTACATTTCCTGCAAGCAGGATTGTCTATGGGCCTAAAATTAGGATCCATTAAGGTTCAAATTTCGGCCCTGTCGATCTTCTTCCAGAAAGAACTGGCTTCACTGCCTGAAGTTCAGACGTTTGTCAAAGGGGTACTGCATATACAGCCTCCTTTTGTGCCCCCAGTGGCACCTTGGGATCTCAATGTAGTTTTAGGGTTCCTAAAATCACATTGGTTTGAACCACTTGCCACAGTGGATTTGAAATATCTCACATGGAAAGTGGTAATGCTGTTGGCTCTGGCTTCAGCCAGGCGCGTATCAGAATTGGCGGCTTTATCCTATAAAAGCCCTTACCTGATATTTCATTCGGATAGGGCGGAATTGAGGACTCGTCCTCAATTTCTCCCTAAGGTGGTTTCAGCGTTTCACATGAATCAACCTATTGTGGTACCTGTGGCTACTAGGGACTTGGAGGACTCCAAGTTGCTGGACGTAGTCAGGGCCCTGAAAATATATGTTTCCAGGACGGCTGGAGTCAGAAAATCTGACTCGCTGTTTATACTGTATGCACCCAAGAAGCTGGGTGCTCCTGCTTCTAAGCAGACGATTGCTCGTTGGATTTGTAGTACAATTCAACTTGCACATTCTGTGGCAGGCCTGCCACAGCCAAAATCTGTAAAAGCCCATTCCACAAGGAAGGTGGGCTCATCTTGGGCGGCTGCCCGAGGGGTCTCGGCTTTACAACTTTGCCGAGCAGCTACTTGGTCAGGGGCAAACACGTTTGCTAAGTTCTACAAATTTGATACCCTGGCTGAGGAGGACCTGGAGTTCTCTCATTCGGTGCTGCAGAGTCATCCGCACTCTCCCGCTTGTTTGGGAGCTTTGGTATAATCCCCATGGTCCTTACGGAGTTCCCAGCATCCACTAGGACGTCAGAGAAAATAAGAATTTACTTACCGATAATTCTATTTCTCGTAGTCCGTAGTGGATGCTGGGCGCCCATCCCAAGTGCGGATTGTCTGCAATACTTGTATATAGTTATTGTTACAAAAAAATCGGGTTGTTTATTGTTGGAAGCCATCTTTTCAGAGGCTCCTACGGTTATCATACTGTTAACTGGGTTCAGATCACAAGTTATACGGTGTGATTGGTGTGGCTGGTATGAGTCTTACCCGGGATTCAAGATCCTTCCTTATTATGTACGCTCGTCCGGGCACAGTATCTTAACTGAGGCTTGGAGGAGGGTCATAGGGGGAGGAGCCAGTGCACACCAGCTAGTCTAAAGCTTTTACTTTTTGTGCCCAGTCTCCTGCGGAGCCGCTATTCCCCATGGTCCTTACGGAGTTCCCAGCATCCACTACGGACTACGAGAAATAGAATTATCGGTAAGTAAATTCTTATTATACATACATGCAGAACATACACAAATCCTCTCTATAGACGGCAGATAAGAACCGCTTGGCGCATCTATACACTAGGGTTATTTTTTGTCAGGCGCCAAATAACCTACCGGTATATTTTTGGATTATGCAAGGAACCCACAGTACCCAGAGGAAACCCACCCAGGCACAAGGGGAATATACAAACTCCACACAAGTAGGACCGTGGTGGAAATCAAACCCATAACTAGTGCTGTGAGGCAGTAATGCTAAGCAGTACACCATCCGTATATACGTTATGAGCAACCAGATAATCTTTATTGGCCCTCTAACCATCAAGGAGGAAGGAGGAACCTTTAACCATCTCACACTTTGCACCCTGCAGTGGTGGTGGTACTTGTACATCCACAAAGACGGGGGGATTTCTTGGCAATTGCAATATCTGATGATGATTTATCAAGACCATGGCATCAGCTGCTGTTGTCCTGTAACAAGTAACGTTGCCTACATAGTGCCCTGATGCCTCAGATGGCAGTGATTTCTAGTGAATTATATCCTAACACATACAGTTCCACCCTGTGCATGGCTTCCCCCTCTCCATATAGGTTTCACATGCCCTTAAATCTGGTGTATGTCAACAGAATTGTTCCTCTACTGGGGTATTCCCCAACTTCGGGGTTTGGGGAAAAGTCTGAGTAGCTCTCCCAGTTGTGAGTTCATGCCACCATCACCTCTCCACCGATGTTTGGTTATGTGTCACTGTGCAGTGGTGGAGGTCCATCCACAGTGAGGCATAGGGAAGGGCATCGATCATTGATGCTTGGCAAACATTGATGGGCAGCATGCAGTGGTTTTTCCTTTTCTCATTTCTCTATCGTCCTAGTGGATGCTGGGGTTCCTGAAAGGACCATGGGGAATAGCGGCTCCGCAGGAGACAGGGCACAAAAAGTAAAGCTTTTTCCGATCAGGTGGTGTGCACTGGCTCCTCCCCCTATGACCCTCCTCCAGACTCCAGTTAGATTTTTGTGCCCGGCCGAGAAGGGTGCAATCTAGGTGGCTCTCCTAAAGAGCTGCTTAGAGAAAGTTTAGCTAGGTTTTTTATTTTACAGTGATTCCTGCTGGCAACAGGATCACTGCAGCGAGGGACTGAGGGGAGAAGGAGTCAACTCACCTGCGTGCAGGATGGATTGGTTTCTTGGCTACTGGACATCAAGCTCCAGAGGGACGATCACAGGTACAGCCTGGATGGTCACCGGAGCCGCGCCGCCGGCCCCCTTGCAGATGCTGAAATCAGAAGAGGTCCAGAATCGGCGGCTGAAGACTCCTGCAGTCTTCTAAAGGTAGCGCACAGCACTGCAGCTGTGCGCCATTTTCCTCTCAGCACACTTCACACGGCAGTCACTGAGGGTGCAGGGCGCTGGGAGGGGGGCGCCCTGGGAGGCAAATGAGTACCTATAAAGGCTAAAAATACCTCACATATAGCCCTAGAGGCTATATGGAGATATTTAACCCCTGCCTAATTTGTCTAAATAGCGGGAGACGAGCCCGCCGGAAAAGGGGCGGGGCCTATCTCCTCAGCACACGGCGCCATTTCCTCTCACAGCTCCGCTGGTCAGGACGGCTCCCAAGTCTCTCCCCTGCACTGCACTACAGAAACAGGGTAAAACAGAGAGGGGGGGGCACATTTATGGCGATATTTTGATATAACAAAGCAGCTATAAGGGAGCACTTATTATAAGGCTATCCCTGATATATATATAGCGCTTTTGGTGTGTGCTGGCAAACTCTCCCTCTGTCTCCCCAAAGGGCTAGTGGGTCCTGTCTTCGTTAGGAGCATTCCCTGTGTGTCTGCTGTGTGTCGGTACGTGTGTGTCGACATGTATGAGGACCATATTGGTGTGGAGGCGGAGCAATTGCCAAATATGAGGATGTCACCCCCTAGGGAGTCGACACCAGAATGGATGCCTTTATTTATGGAACTACGGGATAGTGTCAACACGCTAAAGCAGTCGTTTGACGACATGAGACGGCCGGACAATCAATTAGTGCCTGTCCAGGCGACTCAAACACCGTCAAGGGCTGTGAAACGCCCTTTGCCTCAGTCGGTCGACACAGACCCAGACACAGGCGATGACTCCAGTGGTGACGGTGACGAATCAACCGTATTTTCCAGTAGGGCCACACGTTATATGATTTTGGCAATGAAGGAGGCGTTACATTTAGCTGATACTACAGGTACCACTAAACAGGGTATTATGTGGGGTATGAAAAAACTACCTATAGTTTTTCCTGAATCAGAAGAACTAAATGACGTGTGTAATGAAGCGTGGGTTGCCCCTGATAAAAAGCTGATAATTTCAAAGAAATTATTGGCATTATACCCTTTCCCGCCAGAGGTTAGGGAGCGCTGGGAAACACCTCCTAGGGTGGACAAGGCGCTAACACGCTTATCTAAACAAGTGGCGTTACCCTCTCCTGAGACGGCCGCACTTAAAGATCCATCAGATAGGAGGATGGAAAATATCCAAAAAAGTATATACACACATGCAGGTGTTATACTACGACCAGCTGTAGCGACTGCCTGGATGGGCAGTGCGGGGGTAGTTTGGTCAGAGTCCCTGATTGAAAATATTGATACCCTGGACAGGGACAATATTTTACTGTCGTTAGAACAAATAAAGGATGCATTTCTTTATATGCGTGATGCACAGAGGGATATATGCACACTGGCATCACGGGTAAGTGCTATGTCCATTTCGGCCAGAAGAGCTTTATGGACGCGACAGTGGACAGGCGATGCGGATTCAAAACGGCATATGGAAGTTTTGCCGTATAAAGGGGAGGAGTTATTTGGAGTCGGTCTATCAGATTTGGTGGCCACGGCTACAGCCGGGAAATCCACCTTTCTACCTCAAGTCACTCCCCAACAGAAAAAGGCACCGACTTTTCAACCGCAGCCCTTTCGTTCCTTTAAAAATAAGAGAGCAAAGGGCTATTCATATCTGCCACGAGGCAAAGGTCGAGGGAAGAGACAGCAACACGCAGCTCCTTCCCAGGATCAGAAGCCCTCCCCGGCTTCTACAAAAGCCTCAGCATGACGCTGGGGCTTCTCAAGCGGACTCGGGGACGGTGGGGGGTCGTCTCAAAAATTACAGCGCGCAGTGGGCTCACTCGCAAGTAGATCCCTGGATCCTGCAGATAATATCTCAGGGATACAGGTTGGAATTAGAGACAGATCCACCTCGCCGTTTCCTGAAGTCTGCTTTACCAACGTCCCCCTCCGAAAGGGAGACGGTTTTGGAAGCCATTCACAAGCTGTACTCTCAGCAGGTGATAGTCAAGGTACCTCTTCTGCAACAAGGGAAGGGGTATTATTCCACTCTTTTTGTGGTACCGAAGCCGGATGGCTCGGTAAGGCCTATTCTAAATCTGAAGTCCTTGAACCTGTACATAAAGAAGTTCAAGTTCAAAATGGAGTCACTCAGAGCAGTGATAGCGAACCTGGAAGAGGGGGACTTTATGGTATCCTTGGACATCAAGGATGCGTATCTCCACGTTCCAATTTACCCCTCACACCAGGGGTACCTCAGGTTCGTTGTACAAAACTGTCACTATCAGTTTCAGACGCTGCCGTTCGGATTGTCCACGGCACCTCGGATCTTTACAAAGGTAATGGCCGAGATGATGATTCTTCTTCGAAGAAAAGGCGTATTAATTATCCCATACTTGGACGATCTCCTAATAAGGGCGAGGTCCAGAGAACAGCTAGAGATGGGATTAGCACTGTCTCAAGAAGTGCTAAAACAGCACGGGTGGATTCTGAATATTCCAAAATCCCAGTTAATGCCGACAACTCGTCTGCTGTTCCTAGGGATGATTCTGGACACGGTTCAGAAAAAGGTTTTTCTCCCGGAGGAAAAAGCCAAGGAGTTATCCGAGCTTGTCAGGAACCTCCTAAAACCAGGAAAGGTGTCTGTACATCAATGCACAAGAGTCCTGGGAAAAATGGTGGCTTCTTACGAAGCAATTCCATTCGGCAGATTCCACGCAAGAATTTTCCAAAGGGATCTGTTGAACAAATGGTCAGGGTCGCATCTTCAGATGCACCTGCGGATAACCCTGTCTCCAAGGACAAGGGTGTCTCTTCTGTGGTGGTTGCAGAGTGCTCATCTATTGGAGGGCCGCAGATTCGGCATACAGGATTGGATCCTGGTGACCACGGACGCCAGCCTGAGAGGCTGGGGAGCAGTCACACAAGGAAGAAACTTCCAGGGAGTATGGACGAGCCTGGAAACGTCTCTTCACATAAACATTCTGGAACTAAGAGCAATATACAATGCTCTAAGCCAGGCAGAACCTCTGCTTCAGGGAAAACCGGTGTTGATCCAGTCGGACAACATCACGGCAGTCGCCCATGTGAACAGACAGGGCGGCACAAGAAGCAGGAGTGCAATGGCAGAAGCTGCAAGGATTCTTCGCTGGGCAGAGAATCATGTGATAGCACTGTCAGCAGTGTTCATCCCGGGAGTGGACAACTGGGAAGCAGACTTCCTCAGCAGACACGATCTTCACCCGGGAGAGTGGGGACTTCATCCAGAAGTCTTCCACATGCTGGTAACCCGTTGGGAAAGACCAATGGTGGACATGATGGCGTCTCGCCTCAACAAAAAACTGGACAGGTATTGCGCCAGGTCAAGAGATCCGCAGGCAATAGCTGTGGACGCGCTGGTAACGCCTTGGGTGTACCAGTCGGTGTATGTGTTTCCTCCTCTGCCTCTCATACCAAAAGTATTGAGAATTATACGGCAAAGAGGCGTAAGAACGATACTAGTGGTTCCGGATTGGCCAAGAAGGACTTGGTACCCGGAACTTCAAGAGATGATCACGGAAGATCCGTGGCCTCTACCTCTAAGGAGGGACTTGCTTCAGCAGGGTCCCTGTCTGTTTCAAGACTTACCGCGGCTGCGTTTGACGGCATGGCGGTTGAACGCCGGATCCTAAAGGAAAAAGGCATGCCGGAAGAAGTCATTCCTACTTTGATTAAAGCAAGGAAGGAAGTAACCGTGCAACATTATCACCGAATTTGGCGAAAATATGTTGCGTGGTGCGAAGATCGGAGTGCTCCGACGGAGGAATTTCAACTGGGTCGATTCCTACATTTCCTGCAATCAGGATTGTCAATGGGTCTCAAATTGGGATCTATTAAGGTTCAAATTTCGGCCCTGTCGATTTTCTTTCAAAAAGAATTGGCTTCAGTCCCTGAAGTCCAGACCTTTGTTAAGGGAGTGCTGCATATACAGCCTCCTGTGGTGCCTCCAGTGGCACCGTGGGATCTCAATGTGGTTTTGGACTTCCTAAAATCTCATTGGTTTGAACCACTAAAAAAGGTGGATTTGAAATATCTCACATGGAAAGTGACCATGCTTCTAGCCCTGGCTTCTGCCAGGAGAGTGTCAGAATTGGCAGCTTTATCTTACAAAAGCCCATATCTGATTTTCCATTCGGACAGGGCAGAACTGCGGACTCGTCCGCATTTTCTCCCTAAGGTGGTGTCAGCATTTCATCTGAACCAGCCTATTGTAGTGCCTGCGGCTACAAGTGACTTGGAGGACTCCAAGTTACTGGACGTTGTCAGAGCATTAAAAATATATATTGCAAGAACAGCTGGAGTCAGAAAATCTGACTCGTTGTTTATATTGTATGCACCCAACAAGATGGGTGCTCCTGCGTCTAAGCAGACGATTGCTCGTTGGATCTGTAGCACAATCCAACTTGCACATTCTGTGGCAGGCCTGCCACAGCCTAAATCTGTAAAGGCCCACTCCACAAGGAAGGTGGGCTCATCTTGGGCGGCTGCCCGAGGGGTCTCGGCATTACAACTTTGCCGAGCAGCTACGTGGTCAGGGGAGAACACGTTTGTAAAATTTTACAAATTTGATACTCTGGCTAAGGAGGACCTGGAGTTCTCTCATTCGGTGCTGCAGAGTCATCCGCACTCTCCCGCCCGTTTGGGAGCTTTGGTATAATCCCCATGGTCCTTTCAGGAACCCCAGCATCCACTAGGACGATAGAGAAAATAAGATTTTACTTACCGATAAATCTATTTCTCGGAGTCCGTAGTGGATGCTGGGCGCCCATCCCAAGTGCGGATTATCTGCATAAATTGTACATAGTTATTGTTAACTAATTCGGGTTCTTGTTGAAGGAAGCCATCTTTCAGAGGCTCCGCTGTTATCATACTGTTAACTGGGTTTAGATCACAAGTTGTACGGTGTGATTGGTGTGGCTGGTATGAGTCTTACCCGGGATTCAAAATCCTCCCTTATTGTGTACGCTCGTCCGGGCACAGTACCTAACTGGAGTCTGGAGGAGGGTCATAGGGGGAGGAGCCAGTGCACACCACCTGATCGGAAAAAGCTTTACTTTTTGTGCCCTGTCTCCTGCGGAGCCGCTATTCCCCATGGTCCTTTCAGGAACCCCAGCATCCACTACGGACTCCGAGAAATAGATTTATCGGTAAGTAAAATCTTATTTTTTCATCATTGGTGAAAAGTCGATGATTTCCTGCCATCGATTTTTTTCAACTGGTGACTATGTTATTTTTTGAATTACCTGTTTTGTTTTGCCACTTCAGATACACTGGCGTTTTAAAAATGGGTGCAATGTGTGTGGTGCACATGGGCCCCTGGGTCCAGGGGGGGGGGCAGACACTGCACCCATATTTTAATAATTACCTTTTCGGTCTCTGGAACATAGCAGGCGCCATGTTTCCGGAGACCTGTGCATGCGCAGTAGACTCTGGAACAATACCGGAGACTACTGCGCCGTGCAGAGGAGGGGGCCCACCCCTCTGTTAAAACACCCCTGCTCGGATTGATAATGATATAATTGAGTCAATGGGGTCGATTCAATTCACTGACAGTTGAATAGCGCCGGGAAAACTCCCAGCGCTATTCAATACAGCGACGAGTGACCCTCAATTGTGCGGAATTCTTCTCTCATCCCCGGGGGATGAAAGAAGAAACCTGACAAAAGTGCTGTCGCGCGGCCGGCGCGAGGCTGATTCTGTCGGGAATCAGCATCGCGCCGGGGAGTTAAGTCGGAGAATGCCCGTTCTCCCGACAATTCAACCTGTTTAGTCGGCGAGAACGGGCCATCACCGACTTAACTGGAGCTGAATTGAATAGCGTCTGGAGCTAATTCCCGCGCTATTCAACTGCTGCTGAATTGAATCGACCCCAATGTTTTCATTAAACAAACATTGAGAATTGAAGCTCGAAACCATTGAAGTTAATCATTGGTATGCAGGTGCAAATGCGCGGCGAGTAGCTGATGTTTGTGCGTGCACAAAGTGGTTGGGAATACGGAGCTTCTCCTTCCTTGTGTATGCAGGACAATCTGTCTTAACTGGTTTACTGTACATGATAAAAAAAAAGTCCTGCACCATCGGAAATTGATTCCTTTTTTAAATGTCAGTCCAGATGCAGAATGAATTTCATTTATATCGGAAACTGCCTGTGTTTGTTTTCCTTGTAGAACAACTGACTAAACTGAATGAATAACATTCTAAGCCGATTGTATTAAATAAAATTAAGTTTAGAAAATAAAAAAATATTCTGAAGCTTTGAAACAATTGTTGATTTCTTCATGGAAAACAGCAACTTGGCTCCAAATGATTTGTTTCATTTCCTCAGATTCGGAGAGAGGGTCGTAGGAGGGACTGTGACAGCCCGAAATGTCTTTGTGTAACGGTGGGATCACAAACTTTTCTGGTGTTTTCCAACGCTGTAATTAAATTGTACAATAAACAGACAAAAATAAACAAGTTGATCAGAAAAACAAACCGTGCATTCCTGGCATTTTTACAAAGGCGCTGTCTATCCAGGCATTTAGAATTAGAGGAGTTTTAGAATAAAAACAATAAAAAATAAATAGAATTAGAGGCATTTTAGCATAAAAACAATTTTAAAAAAGCCGAAAAATGTAGTGTTTTTTTTTATTTATTTTTTATTACATTTATTTTTTTATTATTCAAAAGTACCCAAACCGGAGCCTTAAAAACTATAATTCACAAAATACAGTAATCAGTTGTTTGAATGTGTAAACTTAAGGTTTTTTATTTTTTATTTTTTCCCCTTTGTACAAAAGTTTAGGTCCTCTTTTTTTTAAAACAATTTTACCATACAATAAAAAAAAAAGTTTTAAAGGTTTGCACTGGAACTTTGGGGCGTCACCTGTTGGCCAGTCCAGTTACGTTTTGTATAGGGGTGTGGCATATAAGCTCTGCATGCATTAGGTCTGCAGTCATTAAGCCGACCCAGTATGGTCGACATGGAAAAAGTGGACACTGGAAAAGGTTGACATGGTAAAAAAGTAGCTATGGACAAAAATTGTCAACGCACTTTTTTGTTTGCATTTTTGCTATCAGTGTGGATAGTTTTGGCATCTGGGACGGTATCTGGACTCTGGGTTGACACCATTTAGGTCGACACCCATTAGGTCAACACCCATTGGTCGACAGTGAATAGGTCGACACTAGAAGTAGGTCAACACTACCATTAGGTCGACGTGAACAAGGTCGGCATGCAAAAAGGTTGACATGAGTTTTTCACATTTTTTCTTTTTTTTACTTTTTCATACTTTACGATCCACGTGGACTACGATTGAGAACGGTAACCTGTGCCGAGCGCAGTGGTAGCGGAGCAAGGCACCTGGCCCGAAGCGAGCCATGCGAGGGAACACGGTGCACTAATTGGGGTTCCCGGTCACTTTACGAAGAAAACAACACCAAAAAAACATGAAAAACTAATGTCGAAATTTCTTCATGTCGACCTAATGGCAGTGTCGACATATTTCTAGTGTCGACCTAGCCACTGTCGACCAATAGGTGTCGACCTAGACATTGTCGACCATGAGTCCCATACCCATCTGGGACTACCAATTGTTAAAATGGAGAAGAAGGGTCAAAGGTTTTGTTTGCACCTCCGCACAATGGGCTCTTCTATAGTGAAACTCCATTTGTGTGGATCTTAAGCACAACTCATAGCTTGCCTCTATCTCTGAGGTACTGATTTCAATTAAAATAATTAACGGTATAGCCAAAAACTGTGGCAGTGCCTATGGAGTGTGGAGGAAATCATACAGAGGATCGAACCAATGAGCTGGGTAATAAGAAGTAAATGCCTCATGCCTCAGCGATATCACGATTTCCCCGTGAATGTTGGTACACTTGCAGACGAAAATGGCGCTAAGCATTGTGGGAAACTGGTGATGAAACAAACATGGAGGGCAGCTGTCAAAACGTTTTAGAGAAACCCAAAAACCCGTTTTGAAGGGGTTATTTCCCCTTGTTATATATTTAATATCTACTGATGATTTTACTTTGACAAGCAAATAGGATAATTTAAATGTGCAATTTTGGTTACCGTATCCATTTTCACGCTCAGCGCCCCACCCTACATTTAATACTCCAGTTATCCAACCACGGCCGTGTCACTGGTGAATTGAACCTTGTTTTCTGGAATGAAACGACTTCCAAGACGCGTCTCTCTAGTATGTAACTCCCTGATTCCTGGTCCATCCGACAGACGGGAGGAATTTTTTTGTGTCACGTTTGCTAAGCTCTGCGGGTTTATTGTTTGGCGTGTGGAGCTCCAGTAGACGGCCAAGGCTGTATCAGGAGTGATTTTCTGACACTTGGGTTTGGAGGGAGGAAATTAATACAGTTGGTAATGTTCCCAAATGCCTTTTTGACTCGTATTTTCCCTGGAAAACAATTAACCCTCCGAGTGCCGGATGGCTGAAGCCTCCTTGCTACGCGTGATGGAGCCCACCGTACGGAACTGAGATTCCGTGGCCAAGACGATCCTAGTAATATTTCTGCTCTTGGCATTGGGAGTCTATACACTGTAATTCGGGAAGTGTTAACACCGCACGATCACGACCATTTGTCTAACACTCAATCTTCCACCACGGTGTGAAAGATTGTGAATTGGGAAGTATGAATGTGTAGCAATAAAGAATACTGGAATAAATAGTTTGAACATAAACCATGTGGCGCTGGCCCTAGGAAACTGCCTAGCCACTATT
The DNA here is from genome assembly GCF_028390025.1 of Pseudophryne corroboree. Taxonomy (NCBI): domain Eukaryota; kingdom Metazoa; phylum Chordata; class Amphibia; order Anura; family Myobatrachidae; genus Pseudophryne; species Pseudophryne corroboree. The sequence continues at coordinate 37,620,847 of NC_086452.1, read as the reverse complement.
TAACAATTAAGGACCACTAATTGACTAATGGCTGTTAATTAACAATTCATTACCACTGTGCCACCTGCACTTAACCGAGTCATTATTTAGGGGAGGTCACATGGTTCTGACCTGCACTCCGTCTTCCTCCGCCTTTGGTCAAGTGATGGGGAACTTCTGCTTACGTTCCAAATGAAAAATTCAAATATCAGGGAATAAAATAAGATCAGAGTACTCCCCAGTAACTGCCCTCCCTCCCCCAACTGCTTCAGTCTCTACACCAATCTGATTGGAGATACTGCCTCACCGTGCATTTGCACTAGCCCCAGGCACCCTCAATTGATACGGATTGGACAGGCGTACGGTGTCTGTGTCGCTGTGTGCACTGCACCTTCCCTCCCCCCTCCTCCCGCCTCTCCAGTCACAAGCAGGTACAAGTGGCGGTGCGTGTAACTGTGCATATGTACATATGTTTTGTTGAGATTGCTAATTTTATGCTATGTAATCGGGGGGGTGAACAACGTAGAATCAGGCCCAATATACTTTAGCAAAGAATTTGACAATTGTTTAATATTATGTGGGGATTCAATTGAGCGAGAAGTTTAGCCTACAAAAAAACTCACGCCCAATATTGGATTACCGCAGATATGCGTGCGCCTGATAGCTGCGGGGGAGGGGGCTACTGGGAAAACAGGAGGCTGCTGGGAGATGTAGTTCTCCCTGCTGCTGCCTTCGGGGAAAAGGGGGCGTGTCACACACACCGGGGGTCATACACACTCACAGAAACTCACAAACATATATTACACTCATCGCTTCTGCAGGAGACTGGCTTCCGACGCTGGAGAATGCACCAATTCGGAAGGTGAGTAATTACAGACTAATTAAGCTAATTGGAAGTCTCTAATTGCTTAATTAGTCCTTGGGGTTGCCGTAGGGGTGCCAGATCAAGTTCCGCTGATTTTCCTAAAAAATAACAATTTTAGGAAAAATAAGACTTGCGCTGGAGGTGCGTGAAATCTAGCGAAATCACTGCGTCCCGTTTTCTGTCCTTCAATTATAGCAAAACCCTGTGGCTGCGGGAAAAACTCAGCGCCTCGGGTTTTTTAAATTTCCCGCTCTCAATTGGATTTGTACCTATGTCTATTACTTCTGATTATTATAACACGTGGTGCATCATGTTATATAAAATAAGGGTACTCCAATGCTGGGGCAATGGTCTGCGCTAGAACTAACACTCTTATGTGCAGTCTCCAGCCCGGGGAAGGGGAGCAGATCACAGCCTCGCCTCTAATAGAGGAAGAGTAATGACACATTTGACACTGCATATGGTGTCTTCCGAGGCATGTGCTGGCGGCAAGTGAGAAATAAATTCTGCTTCAAGGTTTGTGCAGTGACAGGGACGCACGGTGCAGCCCTGAACAGCTAATCCGTCTATCTGGTTCCCAGGCCTTGGGGCAATGCATTTGATCAGAAAGACTGTTCCTCATGACTTTGTCAGTTCTGTTGACTCACACAAATTATCTACCAAGGGCCGTCACATCTGATTAATGCAGCTGTCCCCTGACCCTGCACCACCATTGTTCCATGAATCAGTGTAGTTACAGGTGGGCTCTGCCCAAAGCTCCAGTGCTGGCCAACTTACTGACTGGATGCTTCGTGATAAATAGTGGAACAGTCAGCAACCAATGCCTAAGCAGATCCATTATACCTGTTATAACGCTTTGTTTATATAGCACCAGCATGCTGATATTCAGGCATTGCTCCCTGCTAATGTCTCTACCACAGACATATGCAAACACCAGGAACCAAATAACCTTCCAGCATGCCCTTGGACTGTGGGTGGAAAACCAGAGCACACGGAGGAGATATTCAGGGATAACAGACTCAAACCTAAAATCCCTCCACTGGGTTGTACAGAATTACAATCTCTTTCAGAAAAGTAGAAATTGGACATACCAATCACATGGTGCAGTCCAGAGGTGGAACTTGTGCGTGGTGGGCCCAGGTGCAAAAATATAGTTTGGGCCTACCTCCTTCATGCCAACCCAAGTTCACAATGTGCCACACAGCGGTGGGTGACAGGGAGAGGCAGAGGGTGACAGCGTAAGGCAAGGGGAGGTACAGGGTGACAGCGGAAGGCAGGGGGAGCCAATAGGTGACAGGGGTAGACAGTGGGTGACAGGGAGAGGCAGTGGGTGACAGGAGTACAAGCACAATGTCCTGCATGGTGCAGAGAACAGGGGGCATGTACCTTGTTGGGGGGCAGGAACACAGCAGCGTCTGCTCTGTCTGTGGCAGGGACCCCATGTGCTTTCCTCAGTTTGGCATTCGGTCAGGCAGACTCTGACAGAGCCAGTTACACCGGTTGTGAGCTGCCTTTAATTCACAGACAGCAGTGAATCAGAACAAAAATGTTCATCTGTCTGTTAATTAGAGGCAGTATGTGGCTGTGATCATCAGCGCTGGTAGGTGACAGGACTCCTCTATCAGTCCAGCACACACAAGGTCAGCCATGCCTCCATGAGGTAAAGGACAGGTCCCCCAGTCAGTGGGTCCCACCCTGCTCTCTGCACTGGGCCATTCATCTGACATCGCTCTAAAAGGTCTGCAGGGTGAGGGGGTGAGGGGATAACTTATTGCTGGCCTGAGAAGTAGTGGGCCCCATTGTCCTTAGGGGCCCTGGTGCAATGCACCTCACCTGCTGCACCAATAGTAGTTCCGCCTCTGGCGCAGTCAGTAACCTGCCGTTTGTGATTGGTCTTCCTACTTACACCCCCCCACCGCAGCCATTTAAAGATGGTTGACAAAATGAATTTTGCTGGTTCTGTTTCCTCTGTTACAGAGTCCCGGAAAAAAGGCCCCATGAAGCAGGCCATCCAGTGTCGGTCATTTCACCGTCAGCATCCCGGCCGCCGGGTTCCTATAGCACACCCCTGGAAACGTACTATGTGGTTTTATCATTTATATGGTTTTATGTGTATTCTATGTATGTACTGTGCATTGTAAAGCAGTATAATTAGGGCGTCAGAATTCATATCTCCTTTGTAAATCCCCTACTCTTCCCTGCCCTTGTTCATTCAGGGCCACTAATGTATAGGTCTGGGAATGGAAATGATCTCTCAACAACCGCACAGAACGTCCCTTTTGCCCCATTAGTGCATTTTCTGTGTTTGTACTAGACTTATACAATATACCCACACATGCCCCCTGTGCTTTGCTGGTTTGGGGGTCTTACGTATTTATGTTGCAGCAACAGATAAAACCTCCTGAACCACATTAGTAGCCGGTCTGCATTTTAGCTATTTGTTTAAATGTAAATAAATATATAGAAAGCGAACTGTTCCCCTCTCCGCGCCAGGACGTGGCTGGAATCCCGGCTCGCAGGGATCCGTGCGCTGTGCCAGCCTATAAAGGCCTATTCTTGCTGGAGATGATTCCTGTGATATAATTTGACATCATAATGATAAGATTGCGAGGTTGAATAGCTTTGGAGTTCTTTGAAGAAATGCGGATAATTGCAGGTCCCGGTGTGAGAGAGGGACAATGGAACAGTCATCTGGGACTATCAATAGTCCCTTTCTTCAGGGAGAGTCTTCCACACTATAGGTTGTACAGTTGTAGTATTTATTAGGGAATGCAGTCCCATAATTAGCTGCAGCACGGAGACAGGAGGCAAATACTCGCTGAAAATTAAATCCGTGCAGCTATATTTTTATGTTTAATTGTATTATTATTATTGTTTATTCGTGGACAAAATTGCCTGCCCCTGAAATTTGGCACAGTTCTTTGCTATACAATCAGACTTTAGTGACACTGAACTGCGTAGACCATTATTTATGTAATAGGAAACATAGAGGTATGTACGTATCGTGTCGGGAGAATGAAGAACTCTTCCTCGCTGGAGAGGATAAAAGTCCGTGAGTAAAGGGCAATACAAATCTGGAAAATGCATTGCACATATATACAAAATGACACTTAGAACTGCCAAATAATTTCCTGTAATTTTCCACAGTTTGTGTTCAGCAGTTAATATTGGCCACAATTTTGCAAATCTCCATGGCTCTTACTGCAGTTTCCAGTAAAGTAAACTTATACATCCTCATCACCCTAAACACCCACACTTTATAGGGATGATCCCCCCCCATCAGCTTAGGTGGAAAAATGCTGAAAAGGGGAAAATAGTCGCCATGATAACCCTGAGCGCTTCTCAGCTGCCTCAGAGGGATTTTACTGGCAAATTGCAGCGATGGGTGATTTTCTATCGACACGTTTTAATAATTAGACCTGTTCGTCCTCTAGTAAGAACCAGCATGGGCAATGGCCTACAAAATGGCTGCCGTTACTGTGTACCCTCTGACAAAACCTATTTTGCATTCCACGCATAACCCTATGTTGATTTTATTTAATCGCTCCATTGCTGTAATTGTTCTGAGACTTCAATACCTTCTCTTGAAGTTCAATATGTTTAAGAGTCGGGGTCACCCTTAATCCCATTGTGTACAGAAAATCCCGGAGAGTCACGGCCCATAACCTCTGCAATGTGCTGCATGTCCCTGTGGCTTTAGAGGGAGATTACTGCAATCTACAGTTCTCTGACAAAGGGGAAAAAAAAGACTGACTTTTGGGAGCCAGTGACCCATAACAGGTAATTTCCTCACGAGTCCTCACTGCAGTCTAAATTCTCTGTGTGTGTGGGGATATATAAGGGGAGATTTATCAAAGTTTGAAGAGAGATAGAGTACCGACCAATCAGCTCCTGTCATTTTTCAAACAATCATGCATATGTATCAAAGTTTGTAGAGAGATAACGCTGAGTGAGATATAGGGGTCTATTCATAAAGCAGTGAAAAGAGTGGAGAAGTGAGCCTGTGGAGAAGTTGCCCATGGCAACCAATCAGCTGCTCCGTACAATTGTATAGTATGCAAATTATAAATGTTACTTCAAAGCTGATTGGTTGCCATGGGCAACTTCTCTGCTGGCTCACTTCTCCACACTTTTCACTGCTTCATGAATAGACCCCTGAGTATGAATCAACCAGCTCCTAATTGCCATGTTACAGGCTGTGTTTAAAAAATGACAGCTAGGAGCTGATTGGTTGGTTCTTTATCTCTCTCCACCTTATCTCTCTCCAAGTATTGATAAATCTCCCCCACAATTTGTGCATCTCTCCCTCTCTCTCTCTCTATGTATATATACAATACAAGTAGGCATTAGAATTCATACCGTAGCAGGGCACTGAGGCCCGTTTATATGAAGCGGGCTGCGCCTACAGGCACCCCGCAAACTGAAAAAAGATGCCATTTGGGCTGCAAGCGTGCCACCCTCTTACCAATGCTCCCAGGTCGGCAGCACCGGTTGCACAACCCTTGCTATGGCCTTGCTAGTTTTCACGACTTTAGAACTTTTAACAATACAATTATTAGTGCAAACAGGATGCAGTCAAAATATCGTCTGTCGGGATCACAGCATTCAGGAGACCGACGCCGGAAACCCAACAGCCGGTGAAATACCGACAGCCAGTGAAATACCAACATCCGGAATCCCAACCACTGCTGGGTATTCAACTCAGTTGGTAGGTCCATGCCACCAACCGAGTGGGAATGTAGCCTGTGGCGAGCAAAGCCGGTCACTGGGCCCTAAGCGAGGGGACTCGCTGCTGGGATTCCGACAGATGGTAGAAGTGCAGGAGAAGCAAACTCAGTTTCCAAGGGACCACTGAGATTGAAAAGCACGTTTTTGCCTTGGATTTGGTATGCACAATTGACCTGTTTTGTAGGCATTCTAGTCTGAAAAGCGTTTTTATTTAGATATAAAAGAAGCGTGAATATTTCCTGCGCTCACCATACTTATGCCACCATAAATTTTGTTGAGTAGAGAGAGAGGATGGAAACTGGAGACAAGGGTGGTCATTCCGAGTTGTTCGCGCGCTAGCAGTTTTTAGCAGCCGTGCAAACGCTATGCCACCTCCCACTGGGGAGTGTATTTTAGCTTAGCAGAAGTGCAAACGAAAGGATCGCAGAGCGGCAACAAAGTTTTTTTGTGCAGTTTCAGAGTAGCTCAAAATCTACTCAGCGCTTGCGATCACTTCAGACTGTTCAGTTCCTGTTTTGACATCACAAACACACCCCGCGTTCGCCCAGCCACGCCTGCGTTTTTCCTGGCACGCCTGCGTTTTTTCGAGCAGTCCCTGAAAACGGTCAGTTGACACCCAGAAACGCCCACTTCCTGTCAATCACTCTGCGGTCAGCAGTGCGACTGAAAAGCTTCGCTAGACCTTGTGTGAAACTACATCATTCGTTGTAATAGTACGTCGCGCGTGCTCATTGCGCCGCATACGCATGCGCAGAAGTGCAGTTTTTTTGCCTCATCGTTGCACAGCGAACGAATGCAGCTAGCGATCAACTCGGAATGACCACCAAGGAGAAAGAATGGAACAGAGACCGATAATATGATCATAACAGTAAAAAATTTCACAAAGATCAAGCAAATAAAAGTTGAAGCTCTAAAAAATAACATTTGATTTAATTTTTTTTTTAACGTTTTTTGTACTTTGAATAAATTCTAAACCAGAAACGTCTGTTCTGGGCGTCCCACCGATAAACGACATTTTCAGTTGCTTATTTATGTTTAGAAATAAAACTATGCAGCTGAACTGGAGATCGGAGATTGATTGTAACTTACATCCGTCTGTTCGCAGATCTGTTTTGGCGAGTGCAGTTCAAGTTTTAATCAGTCCGGTATTTCCTGCTCCTGCGGGCCAGGGGGGAACACCTGTGTTTTTCTTTAAGGATCTGGGGAGATGTTCGGGGCATCAATGAATTGTACAGGGACGGTGGAGAAGGGGAATTAATCTTAACCAACTGAATGTATTGTCTTTATAGTTGACAGCGATTGAGATTACTCTGCAAATTAAAGAGCAAGAGTTACGTGCGTTGCCAAAATGAATGACTTCTGGGTGTGTATGGGGGGAGATTTCTCCCAAACCTGTAGTTTCATTGAGTTCTTGAGAAGAATAAGTTCAATTTAGCTGTAGTCTGTTCTCCCTTTTGCTGCACCTAGTTTACAAAGAGTTGTACAGCGTGGAGACAAAGGGGCCTACTGTATTTAGAATGCCTTGCCAAATGTACCTGTAAGGTATAATTTCTTACGGCTTCAGGAAGATTTTGGCACAATTTATTAAATGCATTTAGAGCCTATTCTGCAAAGAGTAAAAAAATACAGTGACTTTACTGCCATATTTGGACCTGGCTTACCCGCTGCGCCTTGTAGCCTGTACAGATGTGTCCCCGAACACAGTGGCTAATCCAGTCCTGATCGCTAGGCTGTGTTTTCACACAGCGGGCAATCCGGTCGTAACTGCGCATGTATATGCACCACAATGCACAGGCACGATGGACCGCAGCAACGGAGAGTGCCGATCAGCGACGGAATGGTGAGAAAATTCCGAACGCACCAGCGATCGCAAGGAGATTGATAGGAAGAGGGCGTTTGTGGGTGGCAACTGACCGTTTTCAAGGAGTGTCCGGAAAAACGCAGGAAGGACCAGGCGTTTGGAGGGAGGGATTCTGCAACAAAATTAGTTTGTGCAGCTCTGCAACACATCCAAATGCACTCTTGTACAGCGAATTCCCCCTCCCCCTGTAGGCGGCGACTACCTGATCGTAGGGATGCAAAAAACGCACCCTAGTGATCCACCATACAGTGTGAAAAGCCCAGCGACTGAGCCGCTCCGGGAGGTGTACCATATTTCTCTGACGTCCTAGTGGATGCTGGGGACTCCGTCAGGACCATGGGGATTAGCGGCTCCGCAGGAGACAGGGCACAAAAATAAAGCTTTAGGATCAGGTGGTGTGCACTGGCTCCTCCCCCTATGACCCTCCTCCAAGCCTCAGTTAGGTTTTTGTGCCCGTCCGAGCAGGGTGCAATCTAGGTGGCTCTCCTAAAGAGCTGCTTAGAAAAAGTTTTTAGGTTTTTTATTTTACAGTGAGTCCTGCTGGCAACAGGCTCACTGCAACGAGGGACTTAGGGGAGAAGAAGTGAACTCACCTGCGTGCAGGATGGATTGGCTTCTTAGGCTACTGGACACCATTAGCTCCAGAGGGATCGAACACAGGCCCAGCCATGGAGTCCGGTCCCGGAGCCGCGCCGCCGACCCCCTTGCAGATGCCGAAAAGTGAAGAGGTCCAGAAACCGGCGGCAGAAGACTTTTCAGTCTTCATGAGGTAGCGCACAGCACTGCAGCTGTGCGCCATTGTTGTCACACACTTCACACCAGCGGTCACGGAGGGTGCAGGGCGCTGCAGGGGGCGCCCTGGGCAGCAATGAGAATACCTTGTTCTGGCTAAAAAATGCATCACATATAGCCCCTGGGGCTATATGGATGTATTTAACCCCTGCCAGGTCTCACAAACTCCGGAGAAGAGCCCGCCGAAATAGGGGGCGGGGCCTATCTCCTCAGCACACAGCGCCATTTTCCTGCTCAGCTCCGCTGCGAGGAAGGCTCCCAGGACTCTCCCCTGCACTGCACTACAGAAACAGGGTAAAACAGAGAGGGGGGGGGGCACTTTTTTGGCGTTTTTTGATATATATTAAGCTGCTATAAGGGAGACAACACTTCTATAGGGTTGTTCCTATATATTTATAGCGCTTGGGTGTGTGCTGGCAAACTCTCCCTCTGTCTCCCCAAAGGGCTAGTGGGGTCCTGTCTTCGATAAGAGCATTCCCTGTGTGTCTGCTGTGTGTCGGTACGTGTGTGTCGACATGTATGAGGACGATGTTGGTGTGGAGGCGGAGCAATTGCCGGTAATGGTGATGTCACCCCCTAGGGAGTCGACACCGGAATGGATGGCTTTGTTTATGGAATTACGTGATAATGTCAGCACATTACAAAAATCAGTTGACGACATGAGACAGCCGGCAAACCAGTTAGTACCTGTACAGGCGTCTCAGACACCGTCAGGGGCTGTAAAACGCCCTTTACCTCAGTCGGTCGACACAGACCCAGACACGGACACCGAATCTAGTGTCGACGGTGAAGAAACAAACGTATTTTCCAGTAGGGCCACACGTTATATGATCACGGGAATGAAGGAGGCTTTGCATATCTCTGATACTGCATGTACCACAAAAAGGGGTATTATGTGGGGTCTGAAAAAACTACCTGTAGTTTTTCCTGAATCAGACGAATTGAATGAAGTGGGTGATGAAGCGTGGGTTAACCCCGATAGAAAACTGCTAATTTCAAAGAAGTTATTGGCATTATATCCTTTCCCGCCAGAGGTTAGGGCGCGCTGGGAAACACCCCCTAGGGTGGATAAGGCGCTCACACGCTTATCAAAACAAGTGGCGTTACCGTCTCCTGAAACGGCCGCCCTCAAGGATCCAGCGGATAGGAGGCTGGAAACTACCCTGAAAAGTATATACACTCATACTGGTGTTATACTGCGACCAGCCATCGCCTCTGCATGGATGTGCAGTGCTGGGGTGGTTTGGTTGGATTCCCTGACTGAAAATATTGATACCCTAGATAGGGACAGTATTTTATTGACTTTAGAGCAATTAAAGGATGCTTTTCTTTATATGCGAGATGCTCAGAGGGATATTTGCACTCTGGCATCGAGAGTAAGTGCGATGTCCATATCTGCCAGAAGAAGTTTATGGACGCGACAATGGTCAGGTGATGCGGATTCCAAACGGCATATGGAAGTATTGCCGTATAAGGGGGAGGAATTATTTGGGGTCGGTCTATCGGATTTGGTGGCCACGGCAACAGCCGGGAAATCCACCTTTTTACCTCAGGTCCCCTCCCAACAGAAAAAGACACCGTCTTTTCAGCCGCAGTCCTTTCGTTCCTATAGGAACAAGCGGGCGAAAGGACAGTCATATTTGCCCCGAGGCAAAGGAAAGGGTAAGAGAGTGCACCAAGCAGCTTCTTCCCAGGAGCAGAAGCCCCCCCCCCCGGCTTCTGCAAAGCCCTCAGCATGACGTTGGGGCTTTACAAGCGGACTCAGGGGCGGTGGGGGGTCGACTCAAGAATTTCAGCGCACAGTGGGCTCACTCACAGGTGGACCCCTGGATCCTGCAGATAGTATCTCAGGGTTACAGGTTGGAATTCGAGAAGTCTCCCCCTCGCCGGTTCCTAAAGTCTGCTCTGCCAACGTCTCCCTCAGACAGGGCGACGGTATTGGAAGCCATTCACAAGCTGTATTCTCAGCAGGTAATAGTCAAGGTACCCCTCCTACAACAGGGAAAGGGGTATTATTCCACACTATTTGTGGTACCGAAGCCGGACGGCTCGGTAAGACCTATTCTAAATCTGAAATCTTTGAACCTGTACATACAAAAATTCAAGTTCAAGATGGAGTCACTCAGAGCAGTGATAGCGAATCTGGAAGAAGGGGACTTTATGGTGTCCCTGGACATCAAGGATGCTTACCTGCATGTCCCAATTTGCCCTTCACATCAAGGGTACCTCAGGTTCGTGGTGCAAAACTGTCATTATCAGTTTCAGACGCTGCCGTTTGGATTGTCCACGGCACCTCGGGTCTTTACCAAGGTAATGGCCGAAATGATGTTTCTTCTGCGAAGAAAAGGCGTATTAATTATCCCTTACTTGGACGATCTCCTGATAAGGGCAAGGTCCAGGGAACAGCTGGGGGACGTAGTAGCACTAACCCAAGTAGTGCTGCAACAGCACGGGTGGATTCTGAATTTTCCAAAATCTCAATTGACCCCGACGACACGTCTGCTGTTCCTGGGAATGATTCTGGACACGGTTCAGAAAACGGTGTTTCTTCCGGAGGAGAAAGCCAGGGAGTTATCCGAACTTGTCAGGAACCTCCTAAAACCAGGGAAAGTGTCTGTGCATCAATGCACAAGAGTCCTGGGAAAGATGGTGGCTTCTTACGAAGCGATTCCATTCGGCAGATTCCACGCAAGAACTTTTCAGTGGGATCTGCTGGACAAATGGTCCGGATCGCATCTGCAGATGCATCAGCGGATAACCTTATCGCCACGGACAAGGGTGTCTCTTCTGTGGTGGTTGCAGAGTGCTCATCTGTTAGAAGGCTGCAGATTCGGCATACAGGACTGGGTCCTGGTGACCACGGATGCCAGTCTGAGAGGCTGGGGAGCGGTCACACAGGGAAGAAACTTCCAGGGAGTATGGTCAAGCCTGGAGATGTCTCTTCACATAAATATACTGGAGCTAAGAGCGATTTACAATGCTCTAAGCCTGGCAAAACCCCTGCTTCAGGGTCAGCCGGTGTTGATCCAGTCGGACAACATCACGGCAGTCGCCCACGTAAACAGACTGGGCGGCACAAGAAGCAGGAGAGCAATGGCAGAAGCTGCAAGGATTCTTCGCTGGGCGGAAGATCATGTGATAGCACTGTCAGCAGTGTTCATTCCGGGAGTGGACAACTGGGAAGCAGACTTCCTCAGCAGACACGATCTACACCCGGGAGAGTGGGGACTTCATCCAGAAGTCTTCCACATGATTGTGAACCGTTGGGAAAAACCAAAGGTGGACATGATGGCGTCTCGCCTCAACAAAAAACTGGACAGGTATTGCGCCAGGTCAAGAGACCCTCAGGCAATAGCTGTGGACGCTCTGGTAACACCGTGGGTGTTCCAGTCAGTGTATGTGTTTCCTCCTCTGCCTCTCATACCAAAAGTACTGAGAATTATACGGCAAAGGGGAGTAAGAACGATACTCGTGGCTCCGGATTGGCCAAGAAGAACTTGGTACCCGGAACTTCAGGAGATGCTCACGGAAGATCCGTGGCCTCTACCTCTAAGACGGGACCTGCTTCAGCAGGGACCGTGTCTATTCCAAGACTTACCGCGGCTGCGTTTGACGGCATGGCGGTTGAACGCCGAATTCTAAGGGAAAAAGGCATTCCGGAAGAGGTCATTCCTACACTGGTAAAAGCCAGGAAGGAGGTGACTGCACAACATTATCACCGCATTTGGAGAAAATATGTTGCGTGGTGTGAGGCCAGGAAGGCCCCCACGGAGGAATTTCAATTGGGTCGATTCCTACATTTCCTGCAAACAGGATTGTCTATGGGCCTCAAATTGGGGTCCATTAAGGTTCAAATTTCGGCCCTGTCGATTTTCTTCCAAAAAGAATTGGCTTCAGTTCCTGAAGTCCAGACTTTTGTAAAAGGAGTACTACATATACAGCCCCCGGTTGTGCCCCCAGTGGCTCCGTGGGACCTTAATGTAGTTTTGGATTTTCTCAAATCCCATTGGTTTGAGCCACTCAAATCAGTGGATTTGAAATATCTTACATGGAAAGTAACCATGTTACTGGCCCTGGCTTCAGCCAGGAGAGTGTCAGAATTGGCGGCTTTATCGTATAAAAGCCCATATCTGATTTTCCATTCGGACAGGGCAGAACTGCGGACGCGTCCTCATTTTCTGCCTAAGGTGGTGTCAGCGTTTCACCTGAACCAGCCTATTGTGGTGCCTGCGGCTACTAGCGATTTGGAGGATTCCAAGTTGCTGGACGTTGTCAGGGCATTGAAAATATATATTTCAAGGACGGCTGGAGTCAGAAAATCTGACTCGCTGTTTATACTGTATGCACCCAACAAGCTGGGTGCTCCTGCTTCTAAGCAGACGATTGCTCGTTGGATTTGTAGCACAATTCAACTTGCACATTCTGTGGCAGGCCTGCCACAGCCTAAATCTGTCAAGGCCCATTCCACAAGGAAAGTGGGCTCATCCTGGGCGGCTGCCCGAGGGGTCTCGGCATTACAACTCTGCCGAGCAGCTACGTGGTCGGGGGAGAACACGTTTGTAAAATTCTACAAATTTGATACCCTGGCTAAAGAGGACCTGGAGTTCTCTCATTCGGTGCTGCAGAGTCATCCGCACTCTCCCGCCCGTTTGGGAGCTTTGGTATAATCCCCATGGTCCTGACGGAGTCCCCAGCATCCACTAGGACGTCAGAGAAAATAAGATTTTACTTACCGATAAATCTATTTCTCGTAGTCCGTAGTGGATGCTGGGCGCCCATCCCAAGTGCGGATTGTCTGCAATACTTGTACATAGTTATTGTTACAAAAAAATCGGGTTGTTATTGTTGTGAGCCGTCTGTTCAGAGGCTCCTACGTTTGTCATACTGTTAACTGGATTCAGATCACAAGTTGTACGGTGTGATTGGTGTGGCTGGTATGAGTCTTACCCGGGATTCAAAATCCTTCCTTATTGTGTACGCTCGTCCGGGCACAGTATCCTAACTGAGGCTTGGAGGAGGGTCATAGGGGGAGGAGCCAGTGCACACCACCTGATCCTAAAGCTTTATTTTTGTGCCCTGTCTCCTGCGGAGCCGCTAATCCCCATGGTCCTGACGGAGTCCCCAGCATCCACTACGGACTACGAGAAATAGATTTATCGGTAAGTAAAATCTTATTTTTTCTTAAAATGTTGTGTCTTGTTTGCATGGCAGACACAGCGGAACACACTCATTGTGTAATGCAGACGCCGGGCTGCGACTTTAGCAGCGCAGGATTTAGTTTTAATCAGATACAAAGTCGCAGATGAAGCACAACGGAACTTGGCGCGAGGAAAAGCTGCAGTCGCTGCATCGTAGCAATTAGTACACAGTCAAAGGGGGATGTTTACTAAGCAGTGATAAGTGCGGAGAAGTGAGCCAGTGGAGAAGTTGCCCATGGCAACCAATCAGCACTTAAGTAACATCTATAATTTGCATGCTGTAAAATGATAAGAGCTGCTGAATGGTTGATGGGGCAATTTCTCCACTGTCCCCCTTAGGCTCAGTCGCGCACAGATATACAAATGTCGCACACTATCTCAAGTGATCAGTGTAATATACCAAAGTAGTCTTGTCGCTTCCAGTGGTTTTAGTAGTGCAGATAAGGTGCACGTTAGGAATGCGAAAGACGTTTGGCGTGGCTGAGTTACCCACGTGACTTAAGCCACAGTGTATGCGGACAAATCTGCAGCTTCAATGATTGACGCTTTTGGTGCCAAGCTCCGAATTTTTTGGGGTAATTAGGCCATTTTTGCAGTCCCCGTAGAAATCTCTGTTCACTCCTTAAGGCCCGTATTCACGGGCCGATGTGGGAGAGATGTGTGCTGAGCGAACCGCTCAGCACACATCTCTCCCACCGCTCAGCACAGCGCAATGTGTGCTGAGCGTGCGGGGGGAGACGGGGGGCGCTCATTTCACCCAGCGGGTGAGCAGGCCAATCTAGCGATAGCGATGCGCGGGGCTGCGCATCGCTATCGCTGTGTGGGGTACACATGGAGCGATCATGCTTAATATCTAAGCAATCTAGTCAGATTGCTTAGATTTTAAGCAGCGATTGCTCCGTGAGTACCCCCCTTTACACGAATGCACAAGAGTGAATTACTAAATAGGCCACTAAAGTGATAAGAACCCTGCAGAACTTTTTAAACAGTCTAATGAGCACTATTATATAAAAGGTGGTGGGGCTTGTACTCGCCAGGGATGTCCTATTTTGCTATTAGCGTTGGAACCTCTGGCGATTGCCCTCCGTAACTTTATTTTCAGGTATATGTGTTGGCAGCTGGAACCGAAGCTGCCGTTGTTTGCAGACACGTGTTATTATTCGTGTCTAACCCATATAATTTCATCCCAGCCATAATCTCTCTGATAGATGATTTTGGATCTTTTGCAGAATACAGGGTCAGTTACTCTAAGGCAGGGGTGGGCAATTATTTCAGCTGGGGGGCCGCTTAACACTTCCAGCGAATATTCGAGGGCCACACACAAAATACACAAAAAAATCCCCTTTTTACACATTACAGCAGACAGTGTCCCTCTTTTTACACATTACGGCATACAGCGTCCCCCTTTTTACACATTACGGCAGACAGCGTCCCCTTTTTACACATTACGGCAGACAGCGTCCCCTTATTACACATTACGGCAGACAGCGTCCCCTTTTTTACACATTTACGGCAGACAGCGTCCTCCTTTTTACACATTACGGCAGACAGCGTGCCTTTTTTTACACATTACGGCAGACAGCGTGCCTTTATTCACACATTACGGCAGACAGCGTGCCTTTATTTACAGATTACGGCAGACAGCGTGCCCTTTTTTACACATTACGGCAGACAGCGTGCCCTTTTTACACATTAAAGCAGACAGCGCCCCCGTTTTTACACATTACGGCAGACAAGAAAGAAAGAAAGAAAGAAAGAAAGAGAAAGAATTATACTTACTCTCTCCGCTGGCTCAGGCTCCTCGGTGCAGCTTCTGCAGAGATCCCGGGCAAGGAGGGAAGGGGAGGAGGGAGCCGCAGCAGCGCTGTGTAATTGGTGGAGGCGCTGCTGCTGCTGTCCCTCTGCTTCACCATAGGCTGTTCTCCACCGCTGCGAATGCTGGGATACGCTTCCCAGCATTTACAGCGGCGGAGGGCAGCCTATGGTGAAGCAGAGGGACAGCAGCAGCAGCGCCTCCACCAATTACACAGTGCTGCTGCGGCTCCCCCTCCCTCTTCCTTCTCCCCAGTGTGCTCTTCTCCTCAGTCACTGACCGCCACCAGGGCTGGCAACAGAAATATTGGGGCCCGATACACTGATATCTCTGGGGGCCCCCCTTGTCATACCCCCCCTTACCCTTGATCCCCAACCTTAGCGGTAAGCACACCCCACCATCACACACATCAGCCATCCTACACAACCCCCGTCTTCCAAACTCACAGCAGTGGCCAACATTACCTCCCCCTCCAGTACAGAGCAGTGGCTGGAGTCACAATCACAATACACCCCCCTTCCTCTCCCCAACAGCACACAACAGGCAGCATCCAGCACCCCAATCCATCATCCCTCCAGTACATAACAGTGGCCAAAGAGATACCCCCTTTCAGTATAGCTGCAGCCAGAGAGACCCCCCACCCACTGCATTTGACAGCCCCCTCTCTCACTCCACATACATCAGCCAGCATCCGACACCCCTTCCCCCACTCCACACACAGCAGCCGGTATCCGACACCCCCCTATACACACAGCAGCCGGCATCCAACACCCCCTCCACACACTGACCTGAGGCTGAGCTCTCAGCTGGGGGAAGTGAGGGGCGACCACGAGCCTGACCTATACAAT
This sequence comes from Pseudophryne corroboree, assembly GCF_028390025.1. Lineage (NCBI taxonomy): Eukaryota > Metazoa > Chordata > Amphibia > Anura > Myobatrachidae > Pseudophryne > Pseudophryne corroboree. The sequence continues at coordinate 37,604,763 of NC_086452.1, read as the reverse complement.
TTTTTCAATCTATGCCTTGCTGCTACCGCCGCTGTACCTTGGCGCTTGGGGCCTGGCCGCCGCTCCTGCTCACTGCCTGTTCCCCCGTGCCGCCCAGCGCATAACAGCGGAAATCCCGGTCAGCTGACCCTGTGACGTGACCGGGATTTCCTCAGCGGCGCCGCGTCTGGGAGCAGGGTAGCGCAATGACAAGCGGCTCAGCCTGTCGGGCCGCGTGTCATTGCACTCTGATGGGGCACAGCGGGCCAGGCAGGATCGGGCCGCATGTTGCCCACCCCTACTCTAAGGGGTACATTTACTAAGCAGTGATAAGAGCAGAGAAGTGAGCCAGTGGAGAAGTTGCCCATGGCAACCAATCAGCACTGAAGTAACATCTATAATTTGCATACTATAAAATGATACAGAGCTGCTGATTGGTTGATGGGGAAATTTCTCCTCTGGCTCACTTCTCCGCTCTTATCACTGCTTAGTAAATGTTCCCCTAAATCTGAATTACTACCTTTATCTGGGGATGTTTGATATCCGTCCAGTATTATCTCAATTCCCTATAGTAACATCTTCAATTAAATATTTAGGTATTCGTATTCCCGTGACACTGAATATGAATTCCCTCTCTAATCTTTTATCTGGGAGGGTGGAATCTGGTCAGGATCCCGGGCGTGGATTCCCGACACTATTCAGAATGTCGTCAGTGGTATCCCGATTAGGTTCACCGTCCCGGCGTCGAAATCCTGACAGCCGTGTTGCTGAACGAGCTGACACTGATCCACAGGAGAGGTAAGCTGTGTGGCAGTGGGGGGGGCTTTTTAGGCTGCGGGGAGGGGTGGTTAGGTTTAGGCACACCCCATGGAGAGTTAGGCTGCGAGTGGGATTGTTAGGTTTAGGCTGCAGGGAGGGGCGCTTTGGTTTAGGCACCACCATGCATGGTTAGATTGCAGGGAGGGTGGGTTAGGTTTAGGCACACCCCATGGAGAGTTAGGCTGCGAGTGGGATTGTTAGGTTTAGGCTGCAGGGAGGGGGGCTTTGGTTTAGGCACCACCATGCATGGTTAGATTGCAGGGAGGGTGGGTTAGGGGCCTAGTTGGTGTAGGTAGGTATACTTACCTTACCCTAGGGGTCATTCCGACCTGATCGCACGCTAGCTAATTTTTGCAGCGCTGCGATCAGTTCAAAACTCGGCAAAACTGCGTATGCACCACAATGCGCAGGCATGTTGTACGGGTACAAAGCGGATCGTTGCTGAGCGATGGATTTAACGAAGAATCCATTTGCACAGCCGATCGCAAGGTGATTGACAGGAAGAGGGCGTTTATGGGTGTCAACTGACCGTTTTCAACGGAGTGGTAGAAAAAACGCAGGCGTGTCCAAGCGTTTGCAGGGCGGATGTCTGACGTCAATTCCGGGACCGGACAGGCTGATGTGATCGCAGAGGCTGAGTAAGTTCTGACCTACTCAGAAACTGCTCAAAACTTTTTGGTACCACTCGGCTGCACAGGCGTTCGCACACTTGCACAGCGAAAATACACTCCCCTATAGGCGGCGACTATGTGAACGCAGGACTGCAAAAAATAGCTAGCGTGCGATCAACTCGGAATGACCCCCCCTGTCAGGATTTCGACCATCGGGATGCCGCTGTCGGTATTCTGACCGACGGAATCCCATACGCAGGCAATCGAACCCAACCCGGATGGAAGACTCTCCCTTTACCATTGAGTGTCAGAGCCTCAGTAATCAAAAGTACCAAGTATCAAAATGCTCCCTATTGGTCTCTCTAAGAAAGACATACTATATATTGGCTTTTTTCAAAAATTCTGTGGGCGAGTAAAAAGCCAAAAATAGCATATTCTAAACTTAAGTTACCACGTTCTGAAGGAGGTCTTGGTGTTCCGGATAGTTCAGTAGAGCGACCTTTTTCTGGTACATCATTGATTGGTTCTGGAGTCGCTCCATTTTTGTAAATGAGTCTGCTAATTATCACATAGGAATATCCTGAATGCTTAGCCATAGGTATGTCTAGTGGAACAACAATACCCAGCAAGCTGTACCGAGTCTGCTAATTATCACATAGGAATATCCTGAATGCTTAGCCATAGGTATGTCTAGTCACTAGTGTATTAAATATTAGCAGATTTATCCAAGTTTTATTTGTAGTTATTTGGGGAATGTGTAATGGTTTCATCCCTACACATTATTTGTTTGTTTAAGTTTTATTGCCCCAAATGGGTGATGGGCTAGGGGAGGGTCCAATCAATCAATGTGCTTACATACACATGTTTGGGCTTTATATTGGTGTGTAGTTTAGCTGATTTTAGCGTAGCTGAATCATTGTGTGGAGAAAATCTCTAAGGGATTCGTCTGGCACTTATACTGGACTTTAACTGGACGGAAACTGCATGGAAACTCCAAACAAAAGCAAATCAACACAATCCACCAAACCTTGGACTGCAGCTACAAATGTATGTACACACCTATTCTCCAAACCTCACTTACCCGGACACTAAACATTCACTTTCTGCAAAAAACCTGCAATACAACTTTTACTCTGACCCTGCAAATACCTGGAAAACAAATGTTTAATTGAGAAGCATATTTGATGAAATAACACTGACTTGTGGTTTGCCAACACTGTATAATTTTCCATCTAACATCAACAAATATTTGATTTACTGGTAATCTGTAGATATTAACATCATTTTAATTACTTGCAAATCGTATTTCTTTCTGCAAACTTCACTGCTCTCTCATACAGCCACCACTCCTCCCCCTATTCTCATTACACTACCAGTTTACACACCATCCACACTATGGCCAGGCTGGCAACCCCCCTTACTCATTGTCCTTCTATTCCTTTATTCTGTCCCCTGTTACCACCTCTATCCCTCTCTCACAGTCTCCTACATCTCATCCTCCCTCCTCTCCTCTGTCTGCCTCCCTACCCCTCTTCTGTTTCCCCATTGCAATTCACTTCTGCCCCTTCACACCACTTATACCCCACCGCTCAACCCTACTCTTTCCCTCCTCTGCCTGTCTCCTCACCTCTCCTCCACCAGTATCAAACTGCACTCCCTCCCTGTTTCACGCATGCAGTCTCCCTTCCTAGCCAAGGCCCCAGCACCATCATCACACCCTCTTTATCTTCTCCTTCCAAATTACTCCTACCTCAACGCTACAGCAATCCTGATAATCTCATTCACATCTCTCCCACAAACTCATACCCCCTATCTTGTGCACTCTGGAATGCCCGATCTATTTGCAACAAACTGACCCCCACTCATGACCTTTTCATTTCCAACTCCCTGCACCTCCTGGCCATTACAGAAACCTGGATTACTCCTCATGACACCACTTCTCCTGCTGCTCTCTCTGCTGGGGGCCTCACATTCTCACACACACCCCGACCCGGGGGTCGCCATGGGGGTGGTGTTGGGATCCTTTTACCCTCAAGCTACACATACCAACTTATACCTCCAGAACCTTCTCTTACATTCTCTACATTTGAGGTCCATGCATTACGCCTCTACCAACCAACTAATCTTCGAGTTGCTGTAATTTACCGTCCACCTGGCATTTCCTCCAAATTCCTTGACAACTTTGCTTCCTGGCTACCTCACTTCCTCTCTTCTGACATTCCCTCCATTATTCTAGGTGATTTCAACATCCCTATCGATAACCCCACAAAATCACCTGCCTCTAAACTCCTTAACCTCACCTCTTCACTTGGTCTCTCCCAGTGGACCACCTCACCCTCCCATGTGAACGGGAGCTCACTGGATCTGGTTTTCACTCACCGCTGTGATATTTCTGATTTCTCCAATTCCCCTTTTCCCCTCTCTGACCACCATTTGCTCTCTTTCAACTTATCTATCTCTGCTTCCCCATCTCTCCCTCCTAAGGCTACCATCACGAAGCGTAACATTGAGGCTATTGACACCTCATCCCTGTCCTCCCTGTTTGACTCCCTTCTCTCTCCTCTTCTCTCTCTCACATGCCTTGAACAAGCCACATCCCTATACAATGCATCTCTTACTTCTGCCCTTGACTCTGTTGCTCCGCCAACCACTATTCACCCTCGCAGATCAACACCTCAACCCTGGCACACCAAATGCACCAGATACCTACAAAAATGCTCACGTACTGCCGAGCGACAGTGGAGGAAATCACGCTCTAAAGCAGACTTCCTCCATTTCAAATTCATGCTCTCATCCTTCAGTACTGCCCTTTCCCTTGCTAAACAATCATACTTCAAAATCCTCATTTCTACACAGTCTTCCAACCCCCGGCGCCTCTTTGCCACTGTTAACTCCCTCCTCTGCCCACCACCACCTCCTCTCCCTTCCTCATTGTCTGCTCTTGACTTTGCCACTTATTTCACATCCAAGATTGACTCCATACGTCAGGATATCACTTCCCACCAGACCAGCAACCAGCCACCACCCATCCCTTGCCACCCCTCCCCTTCCCTCTTGCCAACTCTGACATCTTTCTCCCATGTATCTGGCGAGGAAGTCATGGCCCTCATCCGTTCCTCCCCCCCCACAACCTCCCCGCTCGACCCTATCCCCTCCCACCTCCTCCGTTACCTCTCCCCTTCTGCCTGTTCCCATCTTGCCCACCTTCTCAATCTCTCCCTTTCATCAGGCACTGTCCCCTCTGCCTTCAAGCATGCTCTTGTCTCCCCTATTCTTAAAAAACCTACCCTTGATCCTAACACTCTCTCCAACTATCGACCCATCTCTCTCCTCCCCTTTGCCTCCAAACTTCTTGAGCGTATTGTCTATAATCGCCTCACTGCCTTTCTTTCCTCTCACTCACTGCTTGACCCATTCCAGTCTGGTTTCCGTTCTCTCCACTCCACTGAAACTGCCCTCACAAAAGTCTGCAATGACCTCCATGCAGCCAAATCTAAGGGCCACTACTCTCTGCTTATTCTTCTTGACCTCTCTGCTGCTTTTGACACTGTGGACCATCCTCTCCTTCTGCAAATCCTTCACTCTCTTGGTCTGCGTGATACTGCCCTCTCCTGGCTGTCCTCCTACCTCTCTGATCGTTCCTTCTCTGTCTCCTCTCATGATGCTACATCCCCCCCACTTCCACTAACTGTTGGTGTCCCCCAAGGCTCTGTTCTTGGTCCTCTCCTTTTCTCTCTCTATACGTCCTCTTTAGGTGAACTCATTAGTTCTTTTAACTTCCAATATCACCTCTATGCTGATGACACTCAAATCTACCTCTCCTCCCCTGATCTCTCCACGGCTCTCCTCACTCGTACCTCAAACTGTCTTTCTGCTATCTCTTCCTGGATGTCTCAGCGCTTTCTTAAACTCAATATGTCTAAGACTGAGCTGATCATCTTCCCACCCTCCCGCACAGCCTCACCTCCCACAATCTCATTATCCATTGATGGCACAACTATCTCCCCTAGCCCCCAAGTACGCTGTCTTGGCGTAATCCTTGACTCCTCCCTCTCCTTCAAACCACACATTCAGCACCTCTCACAAACCTGTCATTTTCATCTCAAAAACATTTCTAGAATCAGACCTTTTCTCACACAGGATGCCACTAAGATCATTATTCACTCACTGATTATTTCCAGACTGGACTACTGTAATCTCCTCTTAACTGGCCTCCCTGACAATCACCTCTCTCCACTCCAATCTATCCTCAATGCTGCTGCCCGGCTCATCTTCCTCACCAAACGCACTACGTCTACCTCCCCCCTCCTACAGGCCCTCCACTGGCTTCCCTTCCCTTTCAGAATCCAATTCAAACTTCTCACACTCACTTACAAAGCACTCACCCACTCCTCTCCCATCTACATCTCTGACCTTATCTCCCTTTACTCTCCCACCCGTCCTCTTCGCTCTGCTAATGCACGCCGTCTCTCCTGTCTTCTGATTACTTCCTCCCACTCCTATCTCCAAGATTTTTCACGTGCTGCTCCATTTCTCTGGAATTCTTTACCTCTCCCCCTCAGACTCTCCACCTCTCTACAAAACTTCAAACGGGCTCTTAAGACCCATTTCTTTACCAAACGTAGCCAAATCTCAACATAACCCTCTGTTCCACGCTCTCTATGTACCCCATCTGTGTCATCCCTGTCTGTCTACCCCTCCCCTTAGAATGTAAGCTCTCACGAGTAGGGCCCTCTTCCCTCATGTGCTTATACTTTTCTTACTTTAATAATCCTCAACCGCCCAGATCCCACAGTTTTTTGACCACCTGGAACTTATCTCTATGTTTACTGGTGTAGTTATGCTTAGCTGCCCTGTACTTGTCCTATATTGTATTCAACTGTAAGTCACTGTTTTCCTATTTTTTTATGTGCATTTGTACTCTGTAATCGGGCGCTGCGGAACCCTTGTGGCGCCATATAAATAAAGGATAATAATAATAATAATAAATAAATGACGATTTAGAATTAGAACTGTTTTCTCCTACTGCATTGCTGCGTTCTTCTAAAGGGCCCTACACATTGAGCGATCCGCCGCCGAGCTGCCCGACGGCGGATACGGCCGACGGGCGACCCGGCGGTGGGGGGGGAGGTGACGGGGGGAGTGAAGTTTCTTCACTCCCCCCCGTCACCCGGCTCCATAGAAGTGCAGGCAAATATGGACGAGATCATTCACATTGGCCTGCATGCACAAGCGACGGGGCACCAGCGATGAACGAGTGCGGGGCCGCGCATCGTTCATCGCTGGTGCCTCCACACTCAAAGATATGAACGGTATCTCATTCATTAATGAACGAGATCGTTCATATCTTTGAGTATTATCGCCCAGTGTGTAGGGGCCTATAAGAAAGATTTCCCCCAACACATTTTGACCAATATTTTAGTTAAAGAGACATATAATGCCTGGTGGTTTACTAAGAAAACAATTACAGAGGAATCCGTGTTCCCACCTTCTGGGGTAATCCTGCATTCATTCCTGGTATAGATAATTTAACTTTTCTGCAATGGAAGGAAACAGGAATGGCATCTGTCCGAGATGTGTTTGACCCAAGGGCTCACTGCTGTCTTATTCTGAATTAAAAGACAAATTTTATATACCTAGTAGAGAGTTTTATATGTATTTACAAATTCGCCATTTTGTTCAAACATTGGGCCTAATTCAGCATGAGAAATCGCAAAACTACAACTCATTTTGCCAGCATACATGGGGGGCCCAGAACAGGGCAAAGCCGCCCCACATGCCGAGTCCCCCCCTCCCCTTAAGAGTTGCCCCCAACTACGCAGACTAGCTGCGAAGGCATTCGCCGGTCCACGATAATTTGGGTCGTCATGCATCCAATGCGGCCTGCCCCACAAACGGTGCTGACATGCCTCCGTTGTCTGAACCGCACTCCCCCAACGCCGCAATGCCACCAACAAAATACCGCATCTCCGCCCGCCGCCTCGCCACCCCGCCAGGACTTAGATTGCGATGGAGTGGCGTGCACACATGCGCAGAAGTGCGGAAATCGACGAATAGCGATTTCCAGACTTCTACGATCACTACTGAATTGGGCCCATTGCAAAGACCTATGATTAATTCCTATTCAATGTCATTCACACATAATAATATGTACAAACTGAAATATTTTCATACTGATCTTAAGGTCTCGGACAGAGATAAATTGTGGAGCCGCTCCTTTCAAAAGTGGGTATATGACATTCCGGACCTTACAAAACTGGATTTATTATTGCTACATATTCAAACGACATTTAAATACCTGTATTCTGCTTCATTACAGGATTTTTATTTAAAACCCTTCAAAGAGCCTATGTTTCGCCGACTGCATATAATATCTGCCTGCCCCAAGTTCGGCGGCCGTGACGGATGTCAGCCGATCTCTGACTTTTTTTAAAGGGGCAATCACTTAGAACAGTGGCGGAACTAGCGAGCGGTGGGCCCAGGTGCGACAAAATGCTTTGGGCCCCCCATCCCATCCAAGTCCACCCCCTCACCCCTGGAGAGGATCTGGTGAGGGGGACCTGCTCAGAGAAGTGGATGCCTAGCAACAGTGCCGTAACTAGACATTTTAGCACTGTGTGCAAGAAACGGCATCGGAGCCCCACCCCTGCATGCAAAACAGGGGCAGTGCGCGCCGTAGGCGCGTGCAAAAATACATAGTGGTGTGGCTTTGTGGGGAAGGGGTGTGGCCACAAAATAATACCAATTCATAAAACGGTGCACAGTAGTCTCCATTATTCAAATTACGCCGCACAGTAGCACTACACCAGGTAGAGACTCTTTTACACCTTACGGCGGACAGATTCCTCTTTTTACACATTACGGCAGACAGCGTCCCCTTTTTACACATTACGGCAGACAGCGTCCCCCTTTTTACACATAACGGCAGACAGCGTGCCCTTTTTACACATAGCGGCAGACATCGTGCACTTTTTACACATAACGGCAGACAGCGTGCCATTTTTACACATAACAGCAGACAGCGTGCCATTTTTACACATAACAGCAGACAGCGTGCCATTTTTACACATAACGGCAGACAGCGTGCCCTTGTTACACATAGCCGCAGACAGCGTAAACTTTTTACAAATAACGGCAGACAGCGTGCCCTTGTTAAACATAGCGGCAGACAGCGTACACTTTTTACACATAGCGGCAGACAGCGTGCCCTTTTTACACATAACGGCAGACAGCGTGCCCTTTTTACACATAACGGCAGACAGCGTGCCCTTTTTACACATAACGGCAGACAGCGTCCCCATTTTACACATTACGGCAGACAGCGTGCCCTTGTTACACATTACGGCAGACAGCGTGCCCTTGTTACATATTACGGCAGACAGCATCCCCCTTTTTACACATTGCGGCAGGCAGATTCCCCCTTTTTACACATTGCGGCAAGCAGAGTCTTCCTTTTTACACATTGCGGCAAGCAGATTCCCCCTTTTTACACATTGCGACCGGCAGATTCCCCCTTTTTACACATTGCGGCAAGCAGATTCCCCCTTTTTACACATTGTGGCAAGCAGATTCCCCCTTTTTACACATTGTGGCAGGCAGATTCCACCTTTTTACACATTGTGGCAGACAGTCCCCCTTTTTACACATTACGTCAGGCAGATTCTCCCTATTTACACATTGCGGCAGGCAGATTCCCCCTTTTTACACATTACGTCAGGCAGATTCCCCCTTTTTACACATTACGGCAAGCAGATTCCCACTTTTTACACATTGTGGCAGGCAGATTCCCCCTTTTTACACATTGTGGCAGACAGTCCCCCTTTTTGTAGAAAGAAAGAAAGATAAGAAAGAAAAGAAAGAAAAGAAAGAAAGAATTAATGAATTATACTTACCCTCTCCGCTGGCTCAGGCTTCTCGGTGCAGCTTCTGGTCACTCACGATTCCCGTGCAGGAGAGAAGGAGGAGGAGGGAGGTGGAGGAGGGAGCCGCAGCAGCGCTGTGTTATTGGTTGAGGCGCTGCTGCTGCTGGCCCTCTGCTTCACTATAGGCTGTTCTCGGAAGACAGCCTATAGTGAAGCAGAGGGCCAGCAGCAGCAGCGCCTCCACCAGTAGTAAAGCGCTGCTGTGGCTTCCTCCTCCACCTCCCTCCTCCTGCTTCTCCCCCGTACCGCTGCTTCTCTCCTCTCCTGTCCGGGCGGCTGTGTGCTGCGGGCAGCGGTTGCCCGCAGCACACAGCGGCATGTAATGAGTCAGTTTGACTCATTACATGCTTTGGGCCCCTGGACAGAGGCGGGCCCCAGTGCAACGCATTGGTTGCACTGGCTGTAGTTCCGCCTCTGACTTAGAAGGCATGGTTGCCTTCTAAGTGATTGCCCCTTTAAAAAAACGTTGGGCGTCATTATTTCCCGCCCCTATCTTTTGTCTTCTCTTCTTCCGACCTACTTTCTGTAACATTGCATGGATGCATTTTTGCAATGTGTTTATTATCTTGGTATCTGTTAATGTTTTATATTACTATTGTTTACTATCATCATTTCTCGGAGCGTATTCGGTCATCTTATATATTTAACCAACACAGTGGTGGGAATTCAATTGTTTGAAAAGTCGGTTGGGTGTCTGTTTTTTTCCTGTCTATTGGATAGGAAAAAACAGACACCCAACTGACTTTTCAAACAATTGAATACCCCCCAATGTGAGTCGTTAAGCTGTTATGTACACTGCTAAGATTGATCTTCCTTTGGGGTTTTAAGTTGGAAGTGTTATTATGTATATCTATACCTATGGAATTTATTTTAACACAGGACATTCCTCACTATACATATGCATCTCGTCTTATCATGAATGACTCCTGTTACTACTTTTATATTGTAATGATACCAATACGGATATGTTGTGTACTCTTCTTATCTCCTTTATTGAAACTGCAAATAAAAGTTATACAAAAAAAGATGATAGGTCTTGAGGGTTGAATGAAACCATCGATGAATGAACAAGTCTCGGGGAATTAAAGAGCGATTGTACCGAAATGTGCAAGCGTGCTCTCAGGTCATTATATCAGTTTAAAGCAAGAAGCCTGCCATGCTGCACAATAATTCAGCAATTAACATATTGTTTAGCCGCACACCTCACTAGAGTTGTGTGTGTGTGTGTGTGTGTGTGCGTGTGTGTGTGTGCGTGTGTATGTATGTATGTATATATATATATATATATATAAGAAACAAATGTACCCTTCCTGCGCTAGAGTCCAGCAGCACTACTGAAACACAAAACAACAGGTACAGAGTGCGCTAGTGATTACAACTGGTTAAAAAATGATCAATTCCAGATTCAAGGGTGGGACTCCTCTTGAGTTCTTTTATCCCCTTGGGGAATTCCGGATTGGGGCCTATAGAGAAACCCTATCACCAAAGAAATCACCCGACAAGAAATTCACAGTTTAGTTACAGGAATTCTTTATATAAAATAAGCTTTAATCCATAGTCATAAAACTGACATACTATACAACATGATAAAACAACAATTAATTGGACACACACCAAAATGCTTTAGATGTTACAGGATAATCCTCCTCACCTTAACGGTGTGAGCTCATGGAGGACTGATCAGAGCAAAGGGATATTGTACAATAATTGATAAACCCTACGCGTTTCGTCCACTCGGACTTCTTCAGGGGTAAAATATGTCTAAAGTTGTAATGTGACAAAAATCCACAAGAAATTTAAAATACAGACTTGGTCTACGAAAATCCAGTGTATCTCCTACGGGATTGGATCCAAAAATATAAGGCGTGATGGAAACCACTTGGAATCTCTATAATAAAAACGTAATCTGCTGGAATTCGATATATATCACAGGAGTTTATGAATCCGAAAAATGGATGTGATCCACATATGGAACAATACCAATATTAGCTGATTCAAACCCTGGAAAAAATGGACAATGCACCACCATTTAGATAAATAGAAGATCCATAATGGCTGGCAGCAGCCAGGAACAAGGATTAAAAAACGAAAAAAATCTGAAACCTCTTTCTGACACGGCTTGATAAACTGAATAGTATACACAGGCCCAGTGGTATATAGTAACCATCCAGTGATCCAGTGATTAGCACTTGAATGAAGTGATAATTCAACACACCAACCACACCAACACTCAATTTGTCACAACTGAGGGCCTGAGCTGACGGGAGGCAGCCTCAGTTGTAGGGGCTGAGATGTACCGGAACCTGGGAGGTTGTATCAGACCCCTGGACATGTAAGTAACATAAATAATAACTGCCCGAAGGCGTGACCACGACAACTTGGATAAAAGTCAATGATGTTTATTATGACAACTCCGCAACACAGCAGCAGTAAAAGAAAACGTAAAAGTCAGCAAAGAATAAATACAGTTCCTGGGTACTACAGGATGGCTGGAGCCACAGGGCACTGGTAGTGTGAGATAGTTCTTATGATCTTCTAGATGGAAAGTCCTTACCAGGCCCGACTGTAGCAATGGAGATAACCCAGGATTGTGCCAGCTGGTGTTCCAGGAAAAGCTGGGTTGCTGAAGATAAAACAGCTGCTGTGGATACTGGCTGGAACCAGACTGTTGTTAGCACGGAGTGGATACTGGCTGGAACCAGTTAAATAATAAATGAACTTGGGAGCGATGAAATATGAACTGAAATGTAGAACTTGAGAGCGGAGAAATAATAATACCGGTGGAGAGTGGTAAAGTGTAGAAAGGACACCGGCCCTTTAAGGGAAGCTGTACTCTGCTGGAAGCTGAGCTGGAAGCAGGTAATGTTGTAGCTGGAAACAGATGAATCCACAATGGATTGGAGAGTCAGGCTACACCGCAGGTGGAATGCTGGTGCGGGTCTCTATGGTGGAAGTCTTGAGACAGGAGCTGGAACCTGGAAGACAATCACAGGAGAGAGACAAACAGGAACTAGGTTTGACAACCAAAGCACTGACGCCTTCCTTGCTCAGGCACAGTGTATTTATACCTGCAGCAAGGAAGGGATTGGCTAGGCAATTATGCAGATTATCAATACTGAGAACAGATTGGTGGAAATGATCAGCTGACAGAATCCAAGATGGCTGCGCCCATGCAGACACTTGGAGGGAAGTTTGGTTTGTAATCCATGTGGTAATGAAAACAGTAATGGCGGCGCCGGCCACCGGAGACAGGAGGCGCCAGGCTGACAGATGCACATCCAACCACGCGGACACAGCGGAGGCCGCGGCTGACGTAATCGCCACTCAGACACTCTGCATGCAGAAGTTCAGGGACGGCGGCGGAGGCCGCGGGAGACGCCATGCCAGGTGTAATATGGCGTTTACTGTGACAGCGTCCCAGAGTGACAGGAGAGGATACAGGAATGTACACATCAGGATAACAGATGGGATCCGGTCCTGGAGCGCTGAGCCAGCCTTAGGAGGCATCTGATGGGTAAGAAATGGCGTCCAGATACCCGGATCGTGACAGCACCCCCCCCTTTAGGAGTGGCCCCAGGACACTTCTTTGGCTTTTGAGGAAACTTGGAATGGAATCTCCGGACCAAGGCAGGAGCATGGACATCAGAAGCATTGGTCCATGAACGTTCCTCAGGACCATAACCCTTCCAGTCAATAAGATATTGTAGTTGACCGTAACGGTGACGTGAGTCCAGGATCTTGGCCACTTCATACTCAACGCCTCGTTGAGTTTGGACTTTCGGAGTTGGAGGAAGTGAGGAATGAAACCGATTCAAGATCAGCGGTTTCAACAGGGAAACATGGAATGTCCTGGGTATTTTTAAGAAGGGAGGCAACTGGAGTCTGTAAGCAACAGGATTGATGACTTGTTCAATCTTGAAAGGACCGATATAGCGAGGTGCAAACTTCATACTGGGAACTCTTAACCTCAAATTCTTTGTGGATAACCATACCCGATCACCCACCTTGAGAGCAGGAACTGCTCGACGCTTCTTATCCGCAAACTTCTTGTACCTGAACGATGCCTTGAGCAGAGCTGATCGTACGCTCTTCCAGATATTGGCAAACTGATGCAAGGTGATATCCACTGCGGGAACAGAAGTTGCTGGAAGCGGTTGGAACTCAGGGACTTTAGGGTGGAATCCAAAGTTAGTTAAGAATGGTGTTGAAGCAGATGAAGAATGATACTGGTTGTTATGACAGAACTCGGCCCAGGGAAGTAATTGAACCCAGTCATCTTGAGAGGAGGACACATAGGTGCGGAGGAAGGCCTCCAAGTCCTGATTCACCCTCTCGGTTTGACCATTGGTCTGAGGATGGTAAGCCGTGGAAAACTTTAGCTTGACTTGGAGGACTTGACATAAACTTCGCCAGAATTTGGCTGTGAATTGAACTCCTCGATCAGAGATAATTTCTTCAGGAAGACCGTGGAGTCGGAAGATCTCTTGTATGAATACTTGAGCCAACTTGGAAGCTGACGGAAGACCGGTGAGAGGAATGAAGTGTGCCATCTTGGTGAACCGGTCAACTACCACCCAGATGGTATTGAACTTGTTGCACATGGGTAAGTCTGTAATGAAATCCATCGACAAGTGGGTCCATGGTCGACGGGGAACGAATAGTGGAACCAGTTGCCCCGCAGGCGACTGGCGGGATACTTTATGTTGGGCACACTTTGGGCAAGATGCAATAAACTCCAAGACGTCCTTTTTCAGAGTTGGCCACCAATAGGACCTAGAGATAAACTCCAGGGTTTTTTGGATACCTGTATGTCCGGCAAAACGGGAAGCATGGGCCCAATGCATGAGCTTCTTCCTTAGCATCGGCTTCACAAAACTTTTCCCTGATGGGGGCGTAGAGTCCATCCCTACCGTGGAGAATGCCAACGGACTTATAATAGGATGCTTGTCTGAAGACTCTGACTCATTTTCTTGCTCCCATGAGCGGGAAAGGGCATCGGCCTTGCGATTCTGAGAGCCCGGACAGAACTGGAGTTTAAAATCGAACCTGGAAAAGAAAAGTGCCCATCTGGCCTGACGAGGGTTGAGACATTGTGCGCCTTTCAAATATAGAAGGTTCTTGTGGTCTGTAAGGATGGTGATTGAATGAGAAGCTCCCTCCAACAGATATCTCCACTCCTCTAGAGCGAGCTTGATGGCTAGCAACTCCTGGTCGCCAATGGCATAGTTGCGCTCCGCTGGGGAGAACTTCCGTGAGAAGAAACTGCAAGGATGTAAATGGCCATCTTTAGCCCTCTGAGATAACACCGCTCCTACTCCAACGGAGGAGGCATCCACCTCTAGGATGAAAGGAGAGTCGATGTCAGGCTGTTTCAGGACAGGCGCAGAGATGAACCTCTGTTTTAAAAGATGAAAAGCTTGCATGGCTTCTTCAGACCACTTGGACGGGTTAGCACCCTTCTTGGTGAAAGCAGTAATAGGCGCCACAATGGTGGAAAAGTCTCGTATAAACTTTCGGTAATAATTGGCGAACCCTAAGAACCTCTGGACCCCTTTGAGGGTTAAGGGTACCGGCCAATTCTGAATTGCTTGTAGTTTCTCAGGATCCATCTCTAGTCCGGAACCGGACACAATGTACCCTAGAAACGGAATGGACTTGACTTCAAAGACGCATTTCTCTAATTTGCAATAGAGATGATTGACACGGAGACGGGACAGAACCTCCTTTACCCAAAAACGATGTTCCTCTAAATTGTTGGCAAAAATGAGGATATCATCTAGATAGACCACGACATGACGGTATAGAATGTCTCTGAAGATCTCATTGACGAAATGCTGGAAGACAGCTGGAGCATTGCTCAATCCGAAGGGCATGACGAGGTACTCATAATGTCCGTCACGGGTGTTAAATGCGGTCTTCCACTCGTCACCCTCACGGATCCGGATGAGATTGTATGCACCTCGCAAGTCCAGCTTTGTAAAGATGGTAGCTCCGCTAACTCTGTCAAAGAGCTCAGTAATCAGGGGTAAAGGATAACGGTTCTTGATGGTAATGTCGTTCAAACCTCTGTAGTCGATGCACGGCCGCAGACCACCATCTTTCTTTTTTACAAAAAAGAAGCCTGCGCCGGCTGGAGAAGAAGAAGGTCGAATGAACCCCTTTGCTAGGTTCTCTTTAATATATTCCTCCATAGAATGCGTCTCAGGCAGAGACAACGGATAAGTTCGGCCTCGAGGTGGAACCTTCCCTGGAACGAGATCAATCGGACAGTCCCATTCTCTATGAGGAGGAAGGATATCGGCAGAAGCTTTACTGAACACATCCGTGAAATCTTGATATGGAGGAGGTGGAACATCAGACGACCTGGGGGAGGAAGAACAGACAGGCAATACTTTAAACGAACATGTCTCAGCACAGGAGGAACCCCATGCCAGGATTTGCGTAGTCGTCCAATCAATTGTAGGATTGTGAAGACGGAGCCATGGAAGGCCCAGGACCACAGGATGTGTGGCTCTTGGAATCACTAAAAAAGAAATAAGTTCGGAATGAAGAACTCCCACTCTCAGACGAACTGGTAGAGTCCTTAAAGAAATAACTGCATCAAAAATTTTGCTGCCATCCACGGCAGTTAAAGAAATGGACGAAGGAAGTCTCTCGGTGGGTAGGGACCACCGTTTAACATAGGCTTCGGTAATAAAGTTCCCAGCTGCTCCGGAATCAAGGAGGGCAATGACGTTCCGATAACGTTGAGCAACTTGAAGCGAGACTGGGAGATTACAATCTTGAGAAGATGGAGAGGAGATCATTACTCCTAGCCGGCCCTCTCCTTGGCGAGCTAGGATTTGGAGTTTCCCGGACGTTTGGGACAGGCATTAATGGTGTGAGACGGAGCTGCACAATAGAGACAGAGAAACTCGGTGAGACGTCTTCGGCGCTCAGCAGGAGTTAAACGGGAACGGCCAAGTTGCATGGGCTCATCTTTAGATGGTGACAGTTGACGAGGAGGAGGAGCAGAAGATTTTGGAGCAGATGATCTTCCACGCTCAGTTGCTCTCTCTCTGAAACGTAAATCAACTTTCGTGCAGAGTGAGATTAGCTCATCTAACTTAGAAGGTAAGTCTCTGGTAGCTAACTCATCTTTAATACGCTCAGATAAGCCATGCCAGAATGCAGCATACAGGGCCTCGTCGTTCCATGCCAGTTCGGACGCCAGGATCTGGAACTGTATCAGATATTGTCCTACAGTACGTGACCCCTGGCGTAAACGGAGAATCTCGGATGAAGCTGAGGTTACCCGGCCTGGCTCGTCGAAGATGCGCCTGAATGTTGACACGAAGGCAGTGTAGGAAGATAGCAGGGTGTCGGACCTCTCCCATAACGGTGATGCCCAATCAAGGGCTGAGCCACTGAGAAGAGAAATAATGTAGGCAATTTTTGTACGGTCACTGGGAAAATTGCCAGGTTGTAGCTCAAACTGAATCTCACACTGGTTGAGAAATCCCCTGCAGAATCTTGGAGATCCGTCAAATTTTGCTGGCGTTGGAAGATGAAGACGTGGAGCAGAAATGGGTAAGGTGGGTGGGGTTATAGCTGGAGTCACTGTGGTTGACGCACCAGACGCGCCTGATCCACGGAGAGTTGTCTGAATCCCATCCAGCCGAGTAGAGAGATCCTGGAGACAGCGGATGATGTGGCCCTGTGCAGCCTCCTGATGTTCTAGTCGGGCTGCCAGTTCTTGCATCGGCCTGGCCGCTTGATCCTGGTCTCCGGCTGGATTCATTAGGTCAGTGCTTACTGTCACAACTGAGGGCCTGAGCTGACGGGAGGCAGCCTCAGTTGTAGGGGCTGAGATGTACCGGAACCTGGGAGGTTGTATCAGACCCCTGGACATGTAAGTAACATAAATAATAACTGCCCGAAGGCGTGACCACGACAACTTGGATAAAAGTCAATGATGTTTATTATGACAACTCCGCAACACAGCAGCAGTAAAAGAAAACGTAAAAGTCAGCAAAGAATAAATACAGTTCCTGGGTACTACAGGATGGCTGGAGCCACAGGGCACTGGTAGTGTGAGATAGTTCTTATGATCTTCTAGATGGAAAGTCCTTACCAGGCCCGACTGTAGCAATGGAGATAACCCAGGATTGTGCCAGCTGGTGTTCCAGGAAAAGCTGGGTTGCTGAAGATAAAACAGCTGCTGTGGATACTGGCTGGAACCAGACTGTTGTTAGCACGGAGTGGATACTGGCTGGAACCAGTTAAATAATAAATGAACTTGGGAGCGATGAAATATGAACTGAAATGTAGAACTTGAGAGCGGAGAAATAATAATACCGGTGGAGAGTGGTAAAGTGTAGAAAGGACACCGGCCCTTTAAGGGAAGCTGTACTCTGCTGGAAGCTGAGCTGGAAGCAGGTAATGTTGTAGCTGGAAACAGATGAATCCACAATGGATTGGAGAGTCAGGCTACACCGCAGGTGGAATGCTGGTGCGGGTCTCTATGGTGGAAGTCTTGAGACAGGAGCTGGAACCTGGAAGACAATCACAGGAGAGAGACAAACAGGAACTAGGTTTGACAACCAAAGCACTGACGCCTTCCTTGCTCAGGCACAGTGTATTTATACCTGCAGCAAGGAAGGGATTGGCTAGGCAATTATGCAGATTATCAATACTGAGAACAGATTGGTGGAAATGATCAGCTGACAGAATCCAAGATGGCTGCGCCCATGCAGACACTTGGAGGGAAGTTTGGTTTGTAATCCATGTGGTAATGAAAACAGTAATGGCGGCGCCGGCCACCGGAGACAGGAGGCGCCAGGCTGACAGATGCACATCCAACCACGCGGACACAGCGGAGGCCGCGGCTGACGTAATCGCCACTCAGACACTCTGCATGCAGAAGTTCAGGGACGGCGGCGGAGGCCGCGGGAGACGCCATGCCAGGTGTAATATGGCGTTTACTGTGACAGCGTCCCAGAGTGACAGGAGAGGATACAGGAATGTACACATCAGGATAACAGATGGGATTCGGTCCTGGAGCGCTGAGCCAGCCTTAGGAGGCATCTGATGGGTAAGAAATGGCGTCCAGATACCCGGATCGTGACACAATTGGTGTGTTGAATTATCACTTCATTCAAGTGCTAATCACTGGATGGTTACTATATACCACTGGGCCTGTGTATACTATTCAGTTTATCAAGCCGTGTCAGAAAGAGGTTTCAGATTTTTTTCGGTTTTTAATCCTTGTTCCTGGCTGCTGCCAGCCATTATGGATCTTCTATTTATCTAAATGGTGGTGCATTGTCCATTTTTCCCAGGGTTTGAATCAGCTAATATTGGTATTGTTCCATATGTGGATCACATCCATTTTTCGGATGCTTAAACTCCTGTGATATATATCGAATTCCAGCAGATTACGTTTTTATTATAGAGATTCCAAGTGGTTTCCATCACGCCTTATATTTTTGGATCCAATCCCGTAGGAGATACACTGGATTTTCGTAGACCAAGTCTGTATTTTAAATTTCTTGTGGATTTTTGTCACATTACAACTTTAGACATATTTTACCCCTGAAGAAGTCCGAGTGGACGAAACGCGTAGGGTTTATCAATTATTGTACACTATCCCTTTGCTCTGATCAGTCCTCCATGAGCTCACACCGTTAAGGTGAGGAGGATTATCCTGTAACATCTAAAGCATTTTGGTGTGTGTCCAATTAATTGTTATTTTATCATGTTCTATAGTATGTCAATTTTATGACTATGGATTAAAGCTTATTTTATATAAAGAATTCCTGTAACTAAACTGTGAATTTCTTGTCGGGTGATTTCTTTGGTGAGAGGGTTTCTCTATAGGCCCCAATCCGGAATTCCCCAAGGGGATAAAAGAACTCAAGAGGAGTCCCACCCTTGAATCTGGAATTGATAATTTTTTAACCAGTTGTAATCACTAGCGCACTCTGTACCTGTTGTTATATATATATATATATATATATATATATATATAATATATAAAAATATGAACTCCCTCACTCACTGACTCATCACTACTCTTACTTCCCGATATGTTAGGAAGCTGAAATGTAACATAGGTATTCTTCAGGTGGGAAATAGGAAAACTACATAATTAGAATTTTAATAAACCTCCCCTAAGGGGATGAACAAGGGGTTGACATTATTACGTCATCACCGATGCGTGGCTTGCGTTACGTCAATGATAACGGCCAAACGGACAATCGGATCGAACTTTGGATTGCACCTCCAGTGTATAGAATTACCGTATCTGCTACGGGTGCTCCTCAGGTAACGCCAAGAACCATGGATTAATATTTACTTACATTAATTCACATCTCTTCAGATTTACCAACTTTTTAACACTCATTTATAATTACAGCCATGAAAATCAGAAACTCCCGTGCGAAGAACGGGTAGAACAGCTAGTATATATATATATATATAATTTTTATTTTTTTCTATGATGACTTTAATGATAAACCAGTATATTAGCAGAGCAGAAGTTAGTAGAAGCCATTTTTGCTGCTCATAGCCCCGATGCATGTTTAGCGCAGAGAGATCACACCCTGGCGAATTATCGCTATAAGACAAGAGCCGTATACAAGTGATATATAACAGCCATTCAGTAGTGAGTGTGGCCCCGGCCTATTTACTGTGTATCCTCCTGTGTCGTCACCTTAGCCCAGTTTTCCACATCTGCTTTTCATAAATAGTCATTCCTGACATTGGATCCTCCGTTCTCCAAACATCTCCTGAGCGAGAGCAGGGCCGTCTGTCTCTGATAGCAGCATGCAGCTCAGCCTGCTGTTCCCCACATTGCGTCCTCTCAGCCTCCTCTGTATAGTTTGCAATCAATATGATACGAAAAAAAAGAGGACAAAAAAAGTCAATGATTGACCAATGGGATGCGAGGCCCTGGAACACCCGCTGGGATCAGATAGCGGGGCAGCTGCAATGGGCTGGATCCAAGTTATCTTCTTGGCTGCGGCTGGGGCTTAGAACAAGCTTGCAAAGCCACAAAGTGTTTGTCCTACAAGTATGAACATTGCTAATGTCATATTTCACTACTGCTTCGTTTATTCAGCTTAAACTACATTAAGCGGGCGTTAAAGGCTCAGTTTCGGACAGCAAAAACTGCAGAGCAGCGCTGCTTTTTATTTGCACAAATGGGTCCGTCTGTCCGCCAAGCTTTGAGATGATGGAATTGCAGCAAAATTACGTCAGTAGAGTTCTGGTTCAGATCAGGCTGCGTCGCAGAACTACAACGTATGGTTGAAGTAAACTTTGTGTACTGTTTGCAGAACTTACCGGGCTTCATGTAATAGTCTGCGAGATGTAGGCACAAGTTTTGCGTTTTATAGTATTATCTTCTTAAAGTCATGTGCTAACGTCCGGGAATTGCGCCGCATCTTGCAGGCTATTACATAAGGGGAGTCATTCCGAGTTGATCGCTCGCTAGCTAGTTTTAGCAGCCGTGCAAACGCTATGCCGCCGCCCACTGATAGTGTATTTTAGCTTAGCAGAAGTGCGAACGGTTGTATCGCAGAGCGGCTACTAAAAATTTTGATGTAGTTTCAGAGTAGCTTCAAACCTACTCAGCGCTTGCGATCACTTCAAACTATTCGGTCCCGGATTTGACGTCACAAACCCGCCCAGCGTTTGCCCAGCAACGCCTGCGATTTTCCTGGCACGCCTGCGTTTTTCCGCACACTCCCTGAAAACGGTCAGTTGATACCCAGAAACGCCCACTTCATGTCAATCACTCTGCGGCCAGCAGTGCGACTGAAATGCATTGCTAGACCATGTGCAAAACTGCATCATTCGTTGTGCCCGTACGTCGCGCGTGCGCATTGCGCCACATACGCAATTACGCATGCGCAGAACTGCCGTTTTTTTAGCCTGATCACTGCACTGCGAACAAATTCAGCTAGCGATCAACTCGGAAAGACCCCCAAGGGCCATAGTATATAAATAGAATTGGGATGATGATGATGGCTAATTCATTTAGCAGCGTAGTGTGGATTTGATAGGACTGGGAACATTGGAGGCTGGATTCCACTGGTGGAATGCGTCTCACGGCCATATACTGCGGAACAGATCTCGTAAAGGTTCACTCCCACTTCCTGGGTTCTGGAACTGGCATTGGGAATGGGGGATGAGACAGAATTTGTACAAACACCTGAATATGCGCATAGTGGACATGGTATGATGGGATAAATACGTTTTACCGGCTGACATGATCCCAACAGTGGAATCCCGGCCACCAGTGTGCCGGCAGTGGGGTGAGCGCTATAAAGCCACTTGAGTGAGAAAGCCTGTGGCACCGGTATTCTGGTGGCGGCATTTCACCGACTGTCGGAATTCCGGCGTCGGCACTGTGACCTCTGGGATCCCGACAGGCGGTGTTGTGATTGCCTCCCGGTATGACCATCCCTACAAGCTTAAACCCCCATGACTTTATGCCTACAGCGTTCCTACCTCTATGACTGTTTTTTATTACCCAGTTTTGTTTTATCATTGTGTCCAATTGTAAAGCGCAACGGAATTTGCTGCGCTATAAAAGAAACTGTTAATAAATAAATGTATTTCTTATCAATTATTGTTTAGTTTAGATTGGTATTAAGAATGTAAAATAATACATAGTGAAATAATAATGTATGGTAATATAAATCTTGTCTAATTTTACATTTGACCACTAGAGGCGCTGTTCTCTTCAAATTATTATTTTATTTAGTTTTCAATGCGTTATTGGAAACTGTCGTGTTTGCGTATGTAAATTCATATACCTTATTGTTTTGGTTGAAAAAATTAAAAGCAGAGGTGAAAATCAGTCCTTCAGAAAAAAGATATACAGTATTTCCCCTTTAATGATAATTTCCTGTCAGGTTTAGCAATATAGTCAGGCTAGAGCCTCACACATACTTTAGGATTGTGTCATGCATCAGAAATGCCATTACACATTACTCGGACATGTACAGACTGCAGCATTACCCTCAGCTCCTGCGTCTGTCTCTTACATGCGCAGGGAGGCTGGAAGTTAGGACAGTGAGACTGTGCTTCAGAGTGTCAGCTCTTTGGACTATAGTAATAAATGCAGTGGCGTTATATGAACCCTAAGCCTGCTAAACCCGTATACTTGCAGTGAAATAGATCAGAGAATTATTTGATTTCCCAACCTAGCTAGGTCCTAGCTGAGGGCCACTGTCGGTGGCGGCATGTGCACTGCCTGTGCGGCCATACACATTGTGGTCGCATCCCTGATGGCGGGCAATGCGGGGGCGTGGCATTGGGGGGCGGGGCGAACGGGGTCAGGCCGGGACATTTTACAGGGCAGCTGCAGGATGTCACACGCAGCCTATCCGATTAACAAAATGGCTGCTGACCGCCTGACTGCACTGCCAGCGGCAGAGCCGGCCCTAAACAATATGATGCCCTAGGCAAGATTTGTGCTGGTGCCCCCTAGCACCGCTGCTAGTTCTGCCTCTGACCCTGCACCCTTTCCCTGCAGCATCACCCCTCACCCATAGCAGTCCTCTATTTGGTGTTCCTACCCCCTATATTTTAAATAGGAACAGTGCGCACATTCAGCACACAGCCCACAAAGGGGTGTTTTTTTGCTGGGAAGGGGCATGGACACACAATAGTATCCCCAATGCAAATTACGCCACACAGTAGTGCAACGTTATTCACATTTTATCATGTGATAGTGTCCCTTATTCACGTTACATCACACAGTAATACCACTTTACCTTATATACATTACTCCTCACAGTAGTGCTCCTTATTCACATTACACCACACCATATTGCTCTTTATTCACATTAGACCACACAGTAGTGCCCTTTCTATACATTACACTACACAGTAGTGCACCTTATACACATAATGCCACACATTAATGCCTTTGGGGGTCATTCCGAGTTGTTCGCTCGCAAGCGGATTTTAGCAGATTTGCTCATGCTAAGCCGCCGCCTACTGGGAGTGAATCTTAGCATCTTAAAATTGCGAACGATGTATTCGCAATATTGCGATTACACACCTCGTAGCAGTTTCTGAGTAGCTCCAGACTTACTCGGCATCTGCGATCATTTCAGTGCTTGTCGTTCCTGGTTTGACGTCACAAACACACCCAGCGTTCGCCCAGACACTCCCCCGTTTCTCCGGCCACTTTTGCGTTTTTTCCGGAAACGGTAGCGTTTTTTCCCACACGCCCATAAAACGGCCTGTTTCCGCCCAGTAACACCCATTTCCTGTCAATCACATTACGATCGCCTGAGCGAAGAAAAAGCCGTGAGTAAAAATCCTAAGTGCATAGCAAATTTACTTGGCGCAGTCGCAGTGCGGACATTGCGCATGCGCATTAAGCAGAAAATCGCTGCGATGCGAAGATTTTTACCGAGCGAACAACTCGGAATGAGGGCCTTTATACACATAATACCACACAGTAAAGCCCCTAACACATATGACACACATTATTAATGTCCTTATAAACATAATGCGCCTTACACATTATGCCAACCTTTACTAATGCCCTTATACACATAATATCCCTTACACATATGGCACACATGTTTAATGCCCGTATACACATAATGACACACATAATGTCCCTTACACATATGCCGCACATTATTAGTGCACTTGTACACATAATGACACACATAATGCCCTTTACACCTTTGCCAAACACTACTGCACAACCAACCCACCGCACACAGCACTCACATGGTCGCTAACACTGTGACCTCTGCCTCTGCTTGGATAAAGATGTGTCCTCATACATCTTGCCCCAATACACCATACAGCAGGAGATGCCTGGCATGAGTCAGCTGACAGCTCTGCTAACGCCGGGCGCCTTTTTTTGCCGAAAATGCGTCTTCTTTGCATTACTATGTGACTAGGACGCACAAGCAGCTTCAGCTGATTAAAATTATATACAGCATTCGTATATTCTGTGCGCGACTGTGGCTGTATCTGCATACAAAGTTCTACGTTACAGTGATTTCCAGGAATTTCCTGTGTAGATACAGCCGCAGTCACACCCAGAGGTCAATTTACTAAGATGGGAGATCTACGGTATTTAAGTTGGGATGTTGCCCATAGCAACCAATCAGATTCTACTTCTCATTTATCTAGCACCTTCTAGAAGATAATACCTGGAATCTGATTGGTTGCTATGGGCAACATCCCATCTTAAATAGATCTCTCATCTTAGTAAATTTACCCCACAGAATATAGGCATGCCGAATATCATTTTAATCAGAAGCTGCTTGTGCCCCTAGGCATACCTAATGCCCTCGTTTGCCTATGCCTAGGGCCGGCTCTGGCCAGGGGTTAAGCTTCGATCCGATGCAGATTGCGGACGCATCGGGAGGATGAGGGGGCGGGCTTGGCTTTACACATGCTGGCCGACCGTGCCTTGTGCTGGGCGGCCCCCAGTATGTGCAGAGATGAACGCAGAGCTGCGTTCTGCCATCTGCGTTCATCTCTGAATAACCCCTTGTGTCTGCAGTCATTGAAAAGTGTCAGTATGTACGGTGCCTTTACTGTGACCTCTAAATGATGATTCTGGCAGTAAATGCTGGGGGGATGTACTGTCAGACAGAGCATATCATCCCTGCGTATAATCCCTTATTGTCAGCAATCCAAATGACTTGTTTGCTTGAGGTAGTCTGTCTACATACTCAGAATGGAATGCGGACACTATATAGGCTGAACCACAGTGACATCACTAGTTCCCAGTGAATTGATTGGCCGAATAATGATTGGTCCCCCCAAAAATGGCTGACGCCACTGTACAGTATGTCCTATGCAGCAGGGGGAGCACTACGTGTGTGACCCCTTAATGACATTTCTCTATAATGCTCATAAGACAGAACAGTCGGTGGTGGAATTTTGTGTGGGAACCAAGACCGCATGCCCTTGTGACACCCGTCCTATTATTACAGTTGCACAAATGAGATTTCGGCTTCCCTTTGCTCGATCTCCATCGCCTGAAATTTATTACAGGCCATGTAGGTTTTGTTTTTTCCTCATTTCCAAACAATCTCCAATATTATAAGCAGTGAGGAGCCACCTCGGACCTTGCGGAGGAAACGCAAAGTACCGTCATTATGCCACCATTATGTATATACCCCCTAGGCCAGTGCTTAGTAGTGTAATATAAAGAACAAGCCACATAAAGGTTAATGGCTTTGTATGAAGTCCTAGCTTACAGCTGCTTTGATGCTGCAGGGACGGAGGGATGAAGCTGTAGCCCCACTACGGCTGCCGTCTCTGCTGGAGGACTATCCCGGCCTATCTCTGCCCTAATAATAACATTGGCACAGAGTGCAGTTTTATCAGCCAATCAGATCAGACACAGGTTACCCCGGCTACCACATACCAGGATGTACAGTACTTCATGTACCCTAATAAAGTGTTCAGGGCCTAATTCAGCACGAGTTGTAGTTTTGAAAGAAATCGCAAAACTACAGCTCATTCCACTAACATGCGGGGGGGGGGGTTGGGCGCCCAGCACAGGACAAGACCGCTCTGCAGGCCAGGTCCCCCCCACTGCTGAAATGCAAGCGCATCACTAAACAGCCATGCTCTCACATCTTAAGAGCAGCCCTCTGCCTCTGAAGCTTAGCTGCGAAGGCAGTGTTCGGGCCGCCATATTTTGGGCCGCAGTGAGCGTGTGTGACGTCACGCATCCACCGCGGCCCTCTCTGCAAACGGTTCGGACACGCCTCCGTTGTCCGGCACACGTCCCCCCTTAACGCCGCACTGCTGCCCATAAAAGGCAGCGTCGACGCCCCCTGCTGGGACTTAGATTGTGGCGTGCGCGCATACATAGAAGTGCGGATATCGCCGTGTAGCGGTTTCCGCACTTCAACTTAGCATGCTGAATTAGACCCTCAATAATTCTGCAAACTGTACATAAAGTGGCTGAGGCAAGTTGGGCACAATCACACCAATTGTGCTATACAGTGCTGAGAATACCGTCATTATACAGTGGGGACGGGGCTATGTTGACATGTTTAAGTGCAAAATGCGTCATCGGCTGTCCACCCTGCCCACTTTACTCAGTAAGTGGGCGGCAGGCGGCTCTAGGGAGACTTGCCCACTCTTCCGAGTGGCCAAGGCTACTACCTGACTTTCAGGAGCCTCTCGGTCATTGTGGGAGAATATGCGAGTATGCTTTGAGCAGATGTATTTTGTATGTGCTCTGGAATGATGAGTGTGCTGTGTCAACAGTTGTGTCCTTGTTGTTTGTGTGTCCAGTGAATGTGTGTGTCTGATGGCTGTGTGTTCTGTGTCGATGTGTATTTCCTGGTTGTTTGTGTGTCCACTGGATGTGTGTTTGCGTGTCCATTGAATGTGTGTTTGTGTGTCCATTGGATGTGTGTTTGTGTATCCATTAGATGTGTGTTTGTGTGTCCACTGGATGTGTGTAGTGTGTACACTGGATGTGTGTTTGTGTATTCATTGGATATGTCTTTGTGTATCAATTGGATATGTGTTTGTGTGTCCATTGGATGTGTGTTTGTGTGTCCATTGGATGTGTGTTTGCGTGTCCACTGGATGTGTGTTTGCGTGTCCACTGGATGTGTGTTTGCGTGTCCACTGGATGTGTGTTTGTGTATCCATTGGATGTGTGTTTGTGTGTCCATTGGATGTGTGTTTGTGTGTCCATTGGATGTGTGTTTGTGTATCCATTGGATGTGTGTTTGTGTGTCCATTGGATGTGTGTTTGTGTGTCCATTGGATGTGTGTTTGCGTGTCCACTGGATGTGTGTTTGCGTGTCCACTGGATGTGTGTTCGCGTGTCCACTGGATGTGTGTTTGTGTATCCATTGGATGTGTGTTTGTGTGTC
Source organism: Pseudophryne corroboree (assembly GCF_028390025.1). Classification (NCBI taxonomy): domain Eukaryota; kingdom Metazoa; phylum Chordata; class Amphibia; order Anura; family Myobatrachidae; genus Pseudophryne; species Pseudophryne corroboree. The sequence continues at coordinate 37,577,556 of NC_086452.1, read as the reverse complement.
CATTGGATGTGTGTTTGCGTATCCATTGGATGTGTGTTTGTGTGTCCATAGGATGTGTGTTTGCGTGTCCATTGGATGTGTGTTCGCGTGTCCACTGGATGTGTGTTTGTGTGTCCACTGGATGTGTGTTCGCGTGTCCACTGGATGTGTGTTTGTGTATCCATTGGATGTGTGTTTGTGTGTCCATTGGATTTGTGTTTGTGTGTCCATTGGATGTGTGTTTGCGTGTCCACTGGATATGTGTTTGTGTATCCATTGGATGTGTGTTTGTGTGTCCATAGGATGTGTGTTTGTGTATCCATTGGATGTGTGTTTGTGTATCCATTGGATGTGTGTTTGTGTGTCCATTGGATGTGTGTTTGTGTATCCATTAGATGTGTGTTTGTGTGTCCATAGGATGTGTGTTTGTGTGTCCACTGGATGTGTGTTTGTGTGTCTGGTGCATGAGTGTGCTGTGTCTCTCTGTGTGTCTTTGCTGATGAGAGCATTTGTGTAGTTCCTGTAAGTCAGAGCAACACTTATTGTGTTGTAGCCACACCTTATAGGCAGTGTAATTACTCCCCAGCATCGATGTTGTTTTTCCACTTGGAACTCTGATCTCTTAAATGTTCTACAAAAATACAGTTTACCTCATGACACGGAGCAGAGCGGCTCTATGTACCGCGGCTTCGTTCTGCTTTCATCCCTGTTATTCCTCCAATACGTCCCCCCGCCGGATCACTGAAGTGTGATCCATTTGTTATGTCAGACTTCAGATCTCTCTCTCCACAGTTAAAGTCTTGTTTAAATAAAACATATGGAGTCTATCAGCGCGCACTGCGGCCGGCCGGCCATATCTTCCGTGTAGATGACATTTTTTATGCCATGATGTTGCTGTTACTGCGGGACATAATATATCGGCTGTTGGGGCCAAACTGGGGTTACCGCAACTTCTGTGGGAGTTCTTTGAAAGTCAGAAACTTTTCTTGCATTTCATTGACCCATAGGGAACGTTGTTCTCCAGGTATTATTATTAGTCTATGCTGCCCTCTGACGATGTGAATAAATCAGTATTTGCTCACGTTGTACGGTGTAATTAAGTATTTTCCATAGTTGTGTCGGAAGAAGGGAAAAGTCTATATATACCCATACTGGTGTCTTGGTGAGGTGGCCCTCTTTATGTGGAAGAGAGAAGCGGGTTTGCAGGCTAGCAGGGTCAGGGAAGGTGCACAGGGTGCAATATCCAAAAGGAAAAGGTGCAGAAGTAAAATATGAGATGATTAGAACCTGGCGGGATTGTTTCACAGAGGCACCATGTAAGGGTAAAATAACTTAGCGATTGTTCTATTAGAGATCAGGACCTTAAAATATAGTGGGCGGTCCTGTGCGATAGGGAGGTGTCTTGGAGATGGTCGATGTTATGGGGGTCTTATGGTATTATGGGGGTGTTGTACAGATACGCTCAATCACACACACCTAAAGACGCACCAGCCGGCATGACTGCGTGTGCAGTTGAAATAGTCGGATTGTTCTTTTAAAAACTGTTCCATATACTAACAGCTCCCATATGTACAGTGGGGCTAATTCAGACCTCTTTGCTCGCTAGGGATTTTTTCCAGTCCTGCGTTCGCATAGTTGGCGCCCATAGGGGAGTGTATTTTAGCTGTGCAAGTGTGCGATGGCATGTGTAGCAGAGCTGTACAAACAAATTTTGTGCAGTCTCTGCGCAGCCCAGGACTTACTCAGCCGCTGCGATCACATCAGCCTGTCCGGGACCGGAATTGACGTCAGGAACCCTCCCTGCAAACGCTTGGACACACCTGTATTTTTCCAAACACTCCCAGAAAACGCTTAGCTGACACCCACAAATGCCCTCTTCCTGTCAATCTCCTTGCGATCGCCCATGCGAACGGATCCTTCGCACAAACCCGTCGCTGAGCGGCAATCCACTTTGTACCCGTGGGACGCGCCTGCGCATTGCGGTGCCTGCGCAGTTTAGACCTGATTGCCCGCTGTGCGATAACGCAGCCTAGGGATCAGGTCTGAATTAGCCCCTATGTCAGTAGTGATAGTGGAACTTACTTGGTTGAGAGTAAATTTTGGGCCTATTATATAACATTAGCAGATAATGGATGTAGCAGGATTCATTCTGTATGTTACGCTGTCATTTTTCTGCAGAATCACTTGTAACGTTAAGTGATTGATTGACTGCGAGTCTGTACAAAGGACAGTATCCGATATCCAGTAGGACCCAGCGCAAGTGCTAAAGAATTCACAGTCTGTTTATGAGGGTAGGATGGGATATTACACCCCGCAGTTTGCTGTCTGTGGTTGGAGTAAAAAAAAAAAACTAAATATACTCAGTGGTCATTTATAAAGCATCCGCTTCGCTGAACCCGTTTCCTGCTCCACCTGCTCCTCCCGTAGGTTAGAATAATAATCTCGGAATAAGTTGTGTTTTTGAAGCCGTTTTTGGCTTGCAGTTGCAGCGGGGACACCTGGTTTCCCATCCCTGCAGCTGACCAAGGGGGATGCAGAGGAACATGCAATGTGTGTGTTGTGGTAACGGAGACCAGATGGGAAAATTAAAGTCGGGAAAGAGGTGTCTTACCTTTCTGAATGGATATTATTCAGATTTAGCGTCGTGTTTAAGACGATGCATGACGCAATGGAAAAAAATGAGTTACGGCGGTTTACATTTTTCTAAATTGTGAAACAAAACGAAAAGTTTGCCGTGTTTCTCATTAAGCAAAGTGTTGGTCTACAGTCTCCAGAGACTCCTCTTATTGCCCACACTTACTCATCACGCACCTGTGATGACAGCACAGACACTCCTGATTATCACCCAATAACAGCATCCCAACATTGGGGCTAATTGAGATGGATCGCGGCAGTGCTCGCAGTCTGAATCCTTTTGTGGAGTGTGCACGCGCAGCGGCCGTACTGTGCGCACCCCGGGTGCCCAGTGAGATGCTTTCAGCATCTCTGGGCTGCGATCGCCTCTGCCTGATTGACAGGCAGAGGCGGTCGTGGGGCCTTAGAACTCCATTGGCGGGGCGCAGTCCAGACAACGCAGGCGTGTCCAGAACATTGGGGGGGGGGGCCTGTGGTGGCTGCGTGATGTCACACGCATCCGCTGCGACCTGGGACGCGGCAGGTAGCGGCCTGCCAGCGCGCAGGAGCTTTGCTGGGAGGGAGCTACTCGCCAGGTGCAAAAGCATCGCCGCCGTGCAATGCTTTTTGCACCTCTGCGGGGGGTGGGGGCAGGGGCGGATTGGGAACAAAAAGCGGCCCTGGAAAAATTTGTACTAGTGGCCCCACATGGGCAGCACCAGAGGTGTAAGGTCTAGCCATGGGCCATGGCAGCAGCACCCTCCCCCCAAGACTTTCCAGATAGTGGGCATGTCCAGCATCAAGGGGGAAGTTAAAAGGAAATAAAATTACATATTATGAGCACATTATATGATACACCTTCAGAATTTAGGAAACTATATCATTCTTTAGAAATATATATTTTCTTGCTTATTACACCAACCGCATATCCCAATCACTATTCACTCAATCTTATATGTCAGCCAAGCAGACAGACAGAGCATACACTAGATCATCTGCAATCACAGGCTAAGTGGCAAAGTCATTTTCATATATGCAAATTATTTTGCATCTTATTCAGTATGTCTATAAAAAGGACCACATGTCCTCAAACAAAACGGGCCCCACGGGTGCGTCGGCCCACCGGGAATCTTCCCTGTGAACCCTATGGCCAATCCGCCTCTGGGTGGGGGGGGGGGGGGGGGGTGCCAGACACGCGGGGTGGACTAGCCCTGTGCTGGGCGTCCCCCCGCATGTCAGAGTAAATTAATTACCCCCATTATCCACAGCCAAACACGTAAAAGAGTACAGGAGAAAGGTAAAAGGCACACAGGGATGCACAGGCCACATACAATATAAAAAAAGGAGGAGAAGATGTGAGGATATACCAAAAAGTACAATAGTAAAGGTCAAAAGAAAAAAAGGTCATAACTGTGTCTGGAACAAACCATGTTGCCATGCAAAGGGAGCAAATCATTTTATATTGTTTCTGTGCAGGGTAAATACCGTCTGCTTTTGCATGTAGCCCACAAATCAAAAGACAGCTTTATTTTTACACTACAATTTAGATTTCAGTTTGAACACACCGCACCCAAATCTAACTCTCTCTGCACATGTTACATCTGCCCCACCTGCAGTGCAACGTGATTTTATACCCAGTTGCTTGCTTTTTTGCTTTACTTACAAACATGAATCAAGCCCTCAGTCAAGGTCCCAACCAATATTTTAGAATGGGCTGCAGGCGGAGTCCACAGGGTGATATGCAACAATCGCACTAAGTAGTAGATAGATAATGCAGGTATGGGCCACTGCCGTCTCTATAATGGGTGCAATGTGTGCGGGGCACCCGGGCCCCTGGGTCCAGGGGGGTCTACACCGCACCAACGTCAGGTGCTGCAATCGCGGTGAAAATAGCTGCCAAAATGGCCGCTACCCATGCGCAGTAGTTTTATTGGTCTCCAAAACATGGCGGGCACCATGTTTTCGGAGACCTGCACATGTGCAGCAGACTCAGGCAAATGCCAGAGACTACTGCGCCGTGCTGAGGAGGGGGCCCTCCCGGATGTGCCCACGGGCCCCCTCCTCTGTTGAAACGCCCCTGGTATGGGGATCCGTGTGTGGGCCCCCTTCTCTCCTGTAGCCGTCACCGCCGCTGCTAGCGCTCTCAGCGCTGAGACTCTGGCACATGGCCGCCGCACCATTTTTCCGGAGTCCTGCACATGCGCTGTAGACTCTGGCACTGTGCCAGAGTCTCTAGCACTCGGTGCGCTAGCAGCGACAGTGACGGCTACGGGAGAGGAGGGGGCCCACACACAGTCGCCGATGGACGCCGGAAAGGTAAGTATAGAAGAAATGGGTGCAGTGTGTGCGGTGTGGGCCCCCTCTGGACCGCACACACAGCATCCATTATAGGTACGCCAGTGGGCAGTACCTTTTTATAGAGTACAGACTGACATACATATATAGACTGACACAGACATGCTTAATAGGTGGATTTCCCTTACGAAACACACACTACGATTACTGTACTGTAGCTTCTGACGGTGGTTAGCGTTTGGCTGAGTCTCAGTTCGCTGACCAACAGAAGACCTATGAACCACAAAGGGTATTTTGGATCGCCCAAAGAATGCCTGACCGATCCAAACCTTTTATTATATTACAACCTAATTTGTCTTAACGTGCAGGCCACCAGGATGTGGTGGCTATAAAACAAATGCAGCTGACCGCGCAGGAAAAATGTTGGACCCTCTTAACGTCAATTAAATCGTTTTTTTTTGTTTTCTACTCTACCTCATTATTTCATTATTTTTATGAGGAGAAATAATTTTGCAGCTTTCAACGTCCGCGCTACAGAAATGAACTTCAAGACTAAATAATTCCTCACAGCTATGAGTATACTTTATTGCACTGCGCTTAATCCACTTTGAGCTCTTAATTTTTATTTTTATATTTTTTATTTTATCTAACGTATTAATGTTATGACTTTGATTTTTCCATTGCGTATACAATATAAAATGCCAAAAAAACATATGGAATTTTGTGACCGTCTACGAAGATGACTAAATCTTCATAAAATGTTTGTGTTTCTAAGTAGAAAGTTACCATATATAGCACTTACTTTCTAACATTGTATGAGGCCTTAAAGTGGGCTTGTGACTCCCACACGGCCAGTGTGGGGGCCACCACGTTTGTGCGCTAAGATAATATTCGGCAGAAAGCAGCCACTCCATTTACAAGGAATGTTCCTCAGTTCCATGCTCACATATACCCCATCTATGTCACCCCTGTCTGTCTGACGCTCCCCTTTAGAATGTGAGCTCTTACGAGCAGGGCCCTCTCCCCTCATGTGCTTTTCCCTCTCTTAGACTATTTTCTACTCCATACTGCCTACAACAGCACCTAACCCTCAGTTTCTGCCACCCTGATGCTTATATCAGTGTCCTATCCCCTGATGTAGCAATGTTTATATACCATGTAGTGGTCCTACAGTCTTGTACTGCGAGTCATTGTTTTCTTGTTTGGCTCATTTGTTTTATGTACTCTTTTAGGCGCTGTGGAACCCTTGTGGTGCCATATAAATAAACAATAATAACAACAATGAACAATTCTTCTAGAATTTTGTAGTTTTGGACCCACCACCTCATAACAGGACCCATGATTTCCGGTATTATCTCCCCATCCTAACCGCTTCACTAGGAAGATCCATTCACTCCTCTGGGATCCAGAGGACCACCCGAAAAAAAAGTATGAGATGAAGTTTATAAAAATACGGGGGGCACTTGCAGTGGTCGCCATCTTCACAGGGGACCTCAATGTCTTCTCCCTGGAAACATTGGTCCTCCCATGTAAAAAGGACACACTCGGCAGTCTATAATTTGCTGTCAGTCTGGAACTGATAACGTTTACACACATAAATATTATAATAGTATATAATATAGGGGGACACAGCCCATGAAGCGAGGGAAGAACCCAGGGGCAGATGTATTAAGCCTGGAGAAGGCATAAAGAAGTGATTTAGCAGTGATAAGTGCAAGGTGATAACGCACCAGCCAATCAGCTCCTACTGTCAATTTACATGTTGGAGCTGATTGGCTGGTGCGTTATCACCTTGCACATATCACTGCTTAATCACTTCTTTATGCCTTCTCCAGGCTTAATACATCTGCCCCCCAGTTCCTAATGCAGGAGATCCTCACCAACCTGTATGAGATAAATTGCTTTCTCAGGCTGGTTTAATCATTGAAGATACCCCTAGTTTGAGAAGCAGTTGTCTTGCCAGCCCTTCACTGTCTCTGGTCAAGGAGGAGTGTAGAGGCAAGAATGTGATTAATGTCAGCTCTCTCTGCTTGAGAGCCTCCTCTGATCTGAACACATGTGACCATGACCTTGCTGAGGCTGGCTATGAAAGTGAAACTTCCCTGGGACACATGATCCCTGTCTTTTGACCTGTGTTTATTCAGCAATCATGAACACACAGGGTACTAGGGGACCATAAAGTCTTTGAATTCCTCAGTCTTTTTTATTGCTGCTTTGCAGAGATTTATTCCAGCCTTGCTCTAAGCAAACAGATCAACCTATTTGTCAGTGCAGCCTCTCACAAGAAACCAGCTTGTACAGCATGAAGAATGGGGTCCTATTGCCAAAAAGTGTGCGATCTATCTGTGCCATTCTGTAGAAGTACAGGGATCTGTTTAGTCGTCATCTGTTGAGGTGTTTTCAAGGGTTCGGGATGATTTGCTGGCGGCCGGCAAATTATACCGTTTTCAAATCAAGTAGAAATGGAGTGTCATGATTAGAATTAGAATCAGAATCAGCTTTATTGGCCAGGTATACTTGCGTATACTAGGAATTTGTCTTTGGTTTGCTATACAACAGCCAAGTAGGTAACAGATAAGCAGGTGGGGGGGGGGGGGCAAGTAAAGTCACACAGATAGGAATACCGTAGGGACACAAGTGAGTCACATGTACGTCTAGTCAGTCAATGTTCAGGAGTTCAGCAGGGGGACCGCTTGGGGAAAGAAACGTTTGAGGCTTCTGGTGGACCTGGAGGGGACAGCCCTGCCACGCCTGCCTTAAGGAAGCAAGTTAAACATTCTGTGGCCGGGGTGTAGCTGGTCTTTTAGTATCTTCATTGCCCGCTTTTTAGCTCTGGACAGGTACAAGTCCTGGACTGAGGGAAGGTCGGCCCTGATGATCTTCTCTGCGGTTCTGACCACCTTTTGGAGCCTGCATCTGTCCCTCGCGCTGGTGGAGCTGTACCATACCAGTATCGAGGAGCACAGTACCGACTCCACAATCACAGAGTAGAAGAGGAGCAGAAGCTTCTGTGAGATGTTGAACTTCCTTAGTTGCCTGAGGAAGAACAACCTCTGCTGCGCTTTCCCGACAGTGTCGTCAGCGTTAGACCCCCATTTAAGGTCTCGGGAGATTGTGGTCCCTAGAAACTTGAAGGAGTCCACTAGCGATACCACACTGTCAGCAGTCGTTAGCGGAGGTGCACTAGCTGACTTCTTCCTGAAGTCCACTATCATGATAGAGTCAGGTCATGTTGGAAGGTGCCATACGGATGTACTGTATGTAGCCTTTTTCATAGAAGTGTGTGTCATGTAGGTGCATACCAGTGATCAGGTGTAGTGTCCTACATCTGCATACGGTGTAATAGATGTACTATGGTCATGTCCAGGGGTCAGGTCATGTTGGGGTGTAGTGTCCTATGTCTGTATAGGGTGTAATAAATGTATTATGGTCAGTGGTCAGGTCATGTTGTGGTGTAGTGTCCTATGTCTGTATAGGGTGTAATAAATGTATTATGGTCATGGCCAGTAGTCAGGTCATGTTGGGGGTGTAGTGCTCTATGTCTGTATAGGGTGTAATAGATATATTATGGTCATGGCCAGTGGTCAGGTCATGTTGGGGTGTAGTGTCCTATGTCTGTATAGGGTGTAATAGATGTATTATGGTCATGGTCAGGGGTCAGGTCATGTTGGGGTGTAGTGTCCTATGTCTGTATAGGGTGTAATAGATGTATTATGGTCATAGCCAGTGGTCAGGTCATGTTGGGGGTGTAGTGTGCTATGTCTGTATAGGGTGTAATAAATGTATTATGGTCATGGCCAGTAGTCAGGTCATGTTGGGGGTGTAGTGTTCTATGTCTGTATAGGGTGTAATAGATATATTATGGTCATGGCCAGTGGTCAGGTCATGTTGGGGTGTAGTGTCCTATGTCTGTATACAGTGTAATAGACGTATTATGGTCATGGCCAGTGGTCAGGTCATGTTGGGGTTATAGTGTCCTATGTCTGTATAGGGTGTAATAAATGTATTATGGTCATGTCCAGTGGGCAGGTCATGTTGGGGGTGTAGAGTTCTATGTCTGTATAGAGTGTAATAGATGTATTATGGTCATGTCCAGTAGTCAGGTCATGTTGGGGGTGGAGTGTCCTATGTCTGTATAGAGTGTAATAGATGTATTATTATCATGGTCAGTGGTCAGGTTATGTTGGGGGTTTAGTGTCCTATGTCTGTATAAGGTGTAATATATGTATTATGGTCATGTCCAGGGGTCAGGTTATGTTGGGGGTGTAGTATCCTATGTCTGTATAGGGTGTAATAGATGTATTATGGTCATGTCCAGTGGTCAGGTCATGTTGGGGGTGTAGTGTTCTATGTCTGTATAGGGTGTAATAGATGTATTATGGTCATGTTGGGGGTGTAGTGTTCTATGTTTGTATAGAGTGTAATAATAGATGTATTATGGTCATGGCCATTGGTCATGTCATGTTGGGGGTGTAGTGTCCTATGTCTATATAGGGTGTAATAGATGTATCGTCATGTCCAGTGGTCAGGTCATATTGGGGGTGTAGTGTCCTATGTCTGTATAGGGTATAATAGATGTATTATGGTCATGGCGAGTGGTTAGGTCATGTTGGGGGTGTAGTGTCCTATGTCTGTATAGAGTGTTATAGATGTATTATGGTCATGTCCAGGGGTCAGGTTATGTTGGGGGTATAGTGTCCTATGTCTGTATAGGGTGTAATAGATGTATTATGGTCATGTCCAGAGGTCAGGTCATGTTGGGGGTGTAGTGTCCTATGTCTGTATAGGTTGTAATAGATATAGTATGGTCATGGCCAGTGGTCAGGTTATGTTAGGGGTGTAGTGTCCTATGTCTGCATAGGGTGTAATATATGTATTATGGTCATGTCCAGTGGTCAGGTCATGTTGGGGTTGTAGTGTCCTATGTTTATATAGGGTGTAATAGATGTATTATGGTCCTGACCAGTGGTCAGGTCATGTTGGGGGCGTAGTGTCCTATGTCTGTATAGGGCGTAATAGATATTTTATGGTCATGTCCAGTGGTCAGGTCATGTTGGGAGTGTAGTGTCCTATGACTGTATAGAGTATAATAGCTATATTATGGTCATGTTGGGAGAATAGTGTCCTATGTCTGTATAGAGTGTAATATATGTATTATGGTCATAGTCAATAGTCAGGTTATGTTGGGGGTGTAGTATCCTATGTCTGTATATGGTGTAACATATGTATTATGGTCATGTCCAGTGGTCAGGTCATTTTGGGGTGTAGTTTCCAATGTCTATATAGGATGTAATAGATGTATTATGATTATAGCCAGTGATCAGGTCATGTTGGGGTGTAGTATCCTATATCTGTATAGGGTGTAATAGATGTAATATGGTCATGGCCAGTGGTCAGGTCATATTGGGGGTGTAGTGTCCTATGTCTGTATAGGGTGTAATAGATGTATTATGGTCATGTCCAGTGGTCAGGTCATGTTAGGGGTGAGGTGTTCTATGTCTGTATAGAGTGTAACAGATTTGTTATGGTCATGTCCAGTGGTCAGGTTATGTTGGGGGTGTAGTGTCCTATGTCTGTATAGGGTGTAATAGATGTATTATGGTCCTGACCAGTGGTCAGGTCATGTTGGGCTGCAGTGTTCTATGTCAGTATAGGGTGTAATAGATGTAGCATGGTCATGGCCAGTGGTCAGGTCATGTTGGGGGTGTAGTGTCCTATGTCTGCATAGGGTATAATAGATGTAATATGTCATTGCCAGTGGTCAGGTCATGTTGGGGGTGTAGTGTCCTATGTCTGTATAGGGTGTAATAGATGTATTATGGTTATGGCCAGTGATCAGGTCATGTTGGGGTGCAGTGTCCTATGTCTGTATAGTGTGTAATAGATGTATTATGGTTATGGCCAGTGGTCAGGTCATATTGGTGTGTAGTGTCCTATGTCTGTATAGGGTGTAATAGATGTATTATGGTCACTTCAGGTGGTCAGGTCATGTTGGGGGTGTAGTATACTATGTCTGTATAGGTTGTAACAGATGTATTACGGTCAGTGATCAGGTCATGTTGGGGTGTAGCGTCCTATGTCTGTATAGGGTGTAATAGATGTATTATGGTCATGGCCAGTGGTCAGGTCATGTTGGGGGTGTAGTGTCCTATGTCTGTATAGGGTGTAATAGATGTATTATGGTCACGGCCAGTGATCTAGTCATGTTGAGGTTTTAGTGCCCTGTGTCTGTATAAGGGGGTAATAGATGTATTATGATCATGTCCAGTAGTCAGGTCATGTTGGGGGTGTAGTGTCCTATGTCTGTATGGGGTGTAATAGATGTATTATGGTCATGTCCAGGGGTCAGGTCATATTGGGGATATAATGTCCTATGTCTGTATAGGGTGTAATAGATGTATTATGGTCATGTCCAGTGGTCAGGTCATGTTGGGGGTGTAGTGTCCTATGTCTGTATAGAGTATAATAGATGTAGTATGGTCATGGCCAGTGATCCAGTCATGTTGGGGTGTAGTGTCCTATGTCTGTATAAGGTGTAATAGATGTATTATGGTCATGTCCAGTGGTCAGGTTATGTTGGGGGTATAGTGTCCTATGTCTGTATAGGGTGTAATAGATGTATTATGGTCATGTCCAGTGGTCAGGTCATGTTGGGGGTGTAGTGTCCTATGTCTGTATTAGGGGGTAATAGATGTATTATGGTCATGTCCAGTGTCAGGTCATGTTGGAGGTATAGTGCCCTGTGTCTGTATAAGGGGGTAATAGATGTATTATGGTCATGGCCAGTGGTCAGGTCATGTTGGGGGTGTAGTGTCCTATGTCTGTATAGGGTGTAATAGATGTATTATGGTCATGTTGGTGGTGTAGTGTCCTATGTCTGTATAGGGTGTAATAGATGTATTATGGTCATGTCTAGTGGTCACGTCATGTTGGGGGTGTAGTGTCCTATGTCTGTATAGGGTGTAATAGATGTATTATGGTCACGGCCAGTGGTCAGGTCATGTTGGGGGTGTAGTGTCCTATGTCTGTATAGGTTGTAATAGATGTATTATGGTCATGGCCAGTGGTCAGGTCATGTTGGGGGTGTAGTGTCCTATGTCTGTATAGGGTGTAATAGATGTACTATGATCATATCTAGTAGTCAGGTCATGTTGGGGTGTAGTGTCCTATGTCTGTATAGGGTGTAATAGATGTATTATGGTCATGGCCAGTGGTCAGGTCATGTTGGGGGTATAGTGCCCTGTGTCTGTATAAGGGGGTAATAGATGTATTATGGTCATGTCCAGTAGTCAGGTCATGTTGGGGGTGTAGTGTCCTATGTCTGTATAGGGTGTAATAGATGTATTATGGTCATGGCCAGTGGTCAGGTCATGTTGGGGGTGTAGTGTCCTATGTCTGTATAGGGTGTAATAGATGTATTATGGTCACGGCCAGTGATCTAGTCATGTTGAGGTTTTAGTGCCCTGTGTCTGTATAAGGGGGTAATAGATGTATTATGATCATGTCCAGTAGTCAGGTCATGTTGGGGGTGTAGTGTCCTATGTCTGTATGGGGTGTAATAGATGTATTATGGTCATGTCCAGGGGTCAGGTCATATTGGGGATATAATGTCCTATGTCTGTATAGGGTGTAATAGATGTATTATGGTCATGTCCAGTGGTCAGGTCATGTTGGGGGTGTAGTGTCCTATGTCTGTATAGAGTATAATAGATGTAGTATGGTCATGGCCAGTGATCCAGTCATGTTGGGGTGTAGTGTCCTATGTCTGTATAAGGTGTAATAGATGTATTATGGTCATGTCCAGTGGTCAGGTTATGTTGGGGGTATAGTGTCCTATGTCTGTATAGGGTGTAATAGATGTATTATGGTCATGTCCAGTGGTCAGGTCATGTTGGGGGTGTAGTGTCCTATGTCTGTATTAGGGGGTAATAGATGTATTATGGTCATGTCCAGTGTCAGGTCATGTTGGAGGTATAGTGCCCTGTGTCTGTATAAGGGGGTAATAGATGTATTATAATCATATCCAGTAGTCAGGTTATGTTGGAGGTGTAGTGTCCTATGTCTGTCTAGGGTGTAATAGATGTATTATGGTCATGTCTAGTGGTCAGATCATGTTGGGGGTGTAGTGTTCTATGTCTGTATAGGGAGTAATAGATGTATTATGGTCATGTCCAGTGGTCAGGTCATGTTGGGGGTGTAGTGTCCTATGTCTGTATAGGGTGTAATAGATGTATTATGGTCATGGCCAGTGGTCAGGTCATGTTGGGGGTGTAGTGTCCTATGTCTGTATAGGGTGTAATAGATGTATTATGGTCATGTCTAGTGGTCACGTCATGTTGGGGGTGTAGTGTCCTATGTCTGTATAGGGTGTAATAGATGTATTATGGTCACGGCCAGTGGTCAGGTCATGTTGGGGGTGTAGTGTCCTATGTCTGTATAGGTTGTAATAGATGTATTATGGTCATGGCCAGTGGTCAGGTCATGTTGGGGGTGTAGTGTCCTATGTCTGTATAGGGTGTAATAGATGTACTATGATCATATCTAGTAGTCAGGTCATGTTGGGGTGTAGTGTCCTATGTCTGTATAGGGTGTAATAGATGTATTATGGTCATGGCCAGTGGTCAGGTCATGTTGGGGGTATAGTGCCCTGTGTCTGTATAAGGGGGTAATAGATGTATTATGGTCATGTCCAGTAGTCAGGTCATGTTGGGGGTGTAGTGTCCTATGTCTGTATAGGGTGTAATAGATGTATTATGGTCATGGCCAGTGGTCAGGTCATGTTGGGGGTATAGTGTCCTATGTCTGTATAGGGTGTAATAGATGTATTATGGTCATGTCCAGTGGTCAGGACATGTTGGGGGTATAGTGCCCTGTGTCTGTATAAGGGGGTAATAGAATTGTATTATCATTATTTCTATACAGAGAACCCCCCAAAAAATATTTATTTAGTTTGAATTAAACCGCGTGAAATTTTTGGTTATCGCATCAAGAATTATTAAGAGAGAGAAAGAAAAGAAACCTACATTTCTGTATTTGTGTTATAAATGACTTTGGACAGGAATATAGACTGGTATAATACTATTTCCTGCCTTGTAACATTTAGCAGAGCTCAGGAGCAGAACTAAACACCATTTAGCATAATTAACAGCATCATTAAGACTAATGATTGTTAAATATAGAGCACACTGTGTACTGAGACGGAATCCTGCACTTTGTCATGTGAGTGAGATTTACTAAACACCATGTCATGATATATTGCTGCTAATTCAGGCATCATTTAATGTCTTTGAATCCTGAAATTTTTTTGTCGAGAGTCACATTCATCCAAACTCTATAGGATTCGGGGTTTGGACATTGAAGGACAACGTTGTATATTCTTCAGTAAGATCTCCGCTTGTAAACAAATGCCACTTACTACTAGGTCTGTGTAATGTCATCAACAGAAACATGAGTGCACATTCTATATTGCTGTCTGTTATGTAGAGGGCATAGCAAATTCACCATGTTCTGTAATATCTTCTTATGTGGCTACGGTGTGATTTTCTAATTTTCGGAATGTGTGGGAGACTCCTGAAAGAGTGGGAGTTCTCCTGAGCTCCTGAAAGATAGACTGTCAATCTCCTCAATGCTGCTGGAGCACAACTGGAATTGTACGTTCTGTGCTCTCTTTATGTCTTTACCTACAGAGTGTAAGCTTGCGAGCAGGGCCCTCTTACCTCTCTCTGTCTGTTATAACCCACTCTTTTTTAGTTACTGTTTTGTTCCATTTTAAAATGCATCATAGAAACATAGAAACATAGAATTTGACGGCAGATAAGAACCACTTGGCCCATCTAGTCTGCCCCTTTTTTATTTTATCCTTTAGGCAATCTCAACCCTTTTTTAACCTTGATTCTTTGTAAGGATATTCATATGCCTGTCCCAAGCATGTTTAAATTGCCCTACAGTCTTAGCCTCTACCACCTCTGATGGGAGGCTATTCCACTTATCCACTACCCTTTCTGTGAAGTAATTTTTCCTTAAATTTCCCCTGAACCTCCCCCCCTCCAGTCTCAATGTATGCCCTCGAGTTCTAATACAGGTTGAGTCTCCCTTATCCAAAATGCTTGGGACCAGAGGTATTTTGGATATGGGATTTTTCCGTATTTTGGAATAATTGCATACCATAATGAGATATCATGGTGATGGGACCTAAATCTAAGCACAGAATGCATTTATGTTTCATATATACCTTATACACACAGCCTGAAGGTAATTTTAGCAAATATTTTTTATAACTTTGTGCATTAAACAAAGTGTGTGTACATTCACACAATTCATTTATGTTTCATATACACCTTATACACACAGCCTGAAGGTCATTTAATACAATATTTTTAATAACTTTGTGTATTAAACAAAGTTTGTATACATTGAGCCATAAAAAACAAAGATTTCACTATCTCACTCTCACTCAAAAAAGTCCGTATTTCGGAATATTCCGTATTTCGGAATATTTGGATATGGGATACTCAACCTGTACTTCTTTTCCTTTGAAGAATGTTTCCCTCCTGAACTTTGTTAAGACCCTTTATATATTTGAAAGTTTCTATCATGTCTCCCCTTTCCCTTCTCTCCTCCAAACTATACATGTTAAGATCTTTTAGCCTTTCCGGGTAAGTTTTGTGATGTAGGCCATGCACCATTTTAGTTGCCCTTCTTTGTACACTCTCTAATGTATTTATATCCTTCTGGAGATAGGGTCTCCAGAACTGGACACAGTATTCCAGATGGGGCCTTACCAATGACCTATACAGTGGCATTATCACTTCTTTTTTCCTGCTACTGATTCCTCTCCCAATGCAACCAAGCATCTGACTTGCCTTTCTCATTGCTTTGTTGCATTGCTTTCCTGCCTTCAAGTCACTTGAAATAGTGACTCCTAAATCTCTTTCCTCCTCAGTAGTTTCCATTATAGTACCCTTGATACTATACTTAGCCTTTGGGTTTTTGAGACCCAAGTGCATGATTTTGCATTTTTTAGCATTAAACTGTAGTTGCCACGTTCTTGACCATTTCTCAAGCCTACCTAGGTCATCAATCATTTGTTTGACCCCTCCCGGTGTGTCTACCCTGTTGCATATCTTTGTATCATCTGCAAAAAGGCATATCTTCCCTTCAATACCATCTGCAATGTCACCAACAAAGATATTAAAGAGAACTGGACCTAGTACAGATCCCTGGGGTACTCCACTGGTAACATTTCCCTCCATAGATTGCACTCCATTAACTACAACTGTCTGTTTCCTATCCTGCAACCAGGTTCTTATCCATTTCACTAATTTATAATCCACCCCCAGGCTTTCAAGTTTATTTAGCAGTCTGTGATGTGGGACAGTGTCAAATGCCTTACTAAAGTCTAGATATGCTACATCTACAGCTCCCCCTTGATCTATTATTTTCATCACAGAGTCAAAAAAGTCAATAAGATTTGTTTGGCATGATCTCCCACCAGTAAATCCATGCTGTTTTGGATCCTGTAAGTTGTTCGATTTAAGATATTCCACTACTCTTTCTTTTAATAGTTTTTCCATTACTTTCCCTACTACTGATGTAAGGCTTACTGGTCTGTAGTTACTTGCTTCTTCCTTGCTTCCACTTTTGTGCAGTGGAACTACATTTGCTCTTTTCCAGTCCTCTGGAATATCACCTGTATTTAGTGACTGGTTAAATAATTCTGTTAAAGGTGTAACCAGGACATCTTTTAGCTCTTTGAGTATCCTTGGGTGTATTCCATCTGGTCCCATTGATTTATCCACTTTTAGTTTTGAAAGTTCTGTTAGGACCTTCTCCTCTGTAAATGTATTTTCATCTACCTTATTTTTATGAATGTCCTTGCAATTTAACTGTGGCCCCATCCCTTCTTCTGTAGTAAATACTGAGCAAAAATAATTATTTAGGTGATCTGCTATTGCCTTGTCTCCCTCCACCAAATGCCCACTCTCTGTCTTAAGTCTTATTATTCCTCCATTTGATTTTCTCCTTTCACTTATATACTTAAAAAAAGTTTTGCCCCCTTTATCTACTGACTGGGCCATTTTCTCCTCAGCTTCTGCCTTTGCACGTCTGATCACTTTCTTAGCATCCTTCCGTCTGTCCAGATACACCTCTTTGTCGTTATTATTTTGAGTCTGTTTGTATTTCCTAAAAGCCATCTTTTTTGCTTTCACACTAGTTGATACTACTTTTGTGAACCACACTGGCTTCCTTTTCCTGGTGCTTTTCCTAACCATTTTGATACAAAGGTCTGTTACACTTAGTAATGCACTTTTAATTTTTTTTTCAGTATATGCTGGAGCTATAGAAGGAGCTGTTAATTAATAATAATAATAATAATAATAATAATAATTATTATTATTATTATTATTATTATCATTATTATATGGGGGAGTAGACTTTCTATGCTGCAACCTTCAGTGCAGATGAGTCCTCCCTTTTGGAGACCTGATTTTGTTAGTGGCCCCTCCGGGCTGCCATCAGAAATTGTGGAGCCGAGGCTGATATAATAGGCAGGGCCCCCCTCCTAAAAAATAAAACAAATTTTATATATATATATATATATATATATATATATATATATTGTGCACACACCCCTGACACATATTATATTATGCCCATGTCACCATATTATGCTCCAAACAGTAATGCCCCTGACACCATATTATGCCCCTGTAACCAAATTATGCCCACATAGTAATAATAATAATAATAATTTTATTTATATAGCGCTCTTTCTCCAACAGGATTCAAGGCGCTTAGTAATATAGCCCTATGCCACACTGGTTGTGTCTATGTCCCCTTCGTGATGAGGACCTGGAAGTGACATAACAAGAGGGCAGTAGAGAACTTCCGCCCTTACAGCACCTAAATGTTTTCTCCATTCTCCGTTCGTTTGAGGTTTTTTTTTTTTTTTGTGCACCATTGGACCAGGGATGGATCTAGATTTTTCTTTAGGGGGGGCGGTTTACTGTTAAATCTTGACTCCTCCCTCTACAGTCCCAACTCCTCCCATCAGCAATCCTAACTCCTCCTCTCTCAGTTCTGACTGAACTTTTGGAGTGTGACTGAGATAGAGCTTTGTGATTGTTCTATGTACATGTGACTGTGCTATGGGGTAATTGTATTTATTAGCGCTAGTACCCACACACCAGCAAGTGAGGGGCAAATGCTCTGTAACCCTTGCTCTCCTGGCTCCTCTATGCTGCTGTGGTATAAGCTGCAGCACATCATTCTGCCTCAGGCTCTCCCCGGAGAGCTCTCTTCTG
Organism: Pseudophryne corroboree; assembly: GCF_028390025.1. NCBI lineage: Eukaryota > Metazoa > Chordata > Amphibia > Anura > Myobatrachidae > Pseudophryne > Pseudophryne corroboree. The sequence continues at coordinate 37,559,365 of NC_086452.1, read as the reverse complement.
CTCAAAAGTGGGCGTGGCTATGACTGTGTTAGGGGGGGGGGGGGGTCGCCCCCTTCACCCCCCCCCCCTAAATCCGGCCCTGCATTGGACCCGCGCGGGCTCGCTTCGCTCGCCACGCTTCAGGCTCGGTGTCTCGCTTCGCACGCCACAGGTTACTATTCCAAATAGTTTGTGACATGGAACCAGGGGCTTATGGGAAAGGTCCTCTCCACGAAGGGAAACTAGACTCTACCATGGCACACTACTTGCTCATTGTCAGGGGTTCTGCTCTTTGTTAGGGGATCCACCCTACCCTACTGTCTCGTCTGAGGCAGCGGCCATATTGGGAGGGACATTTTCAGTAGTATTCCTATACGGAATACTGTCTGCTGCACTGAAGCGGTGGGCAACGGGCATCATGGGCAGCTGGCGAATGAGGGCCCGTAGCAGGGAAGCGGAAACAGCAGTGGGGTGCATGAGCGGCCCGGGCCCTCCCCTCTCTGTCAGAGTGGTCGGGCCCAGGATATTTGTCCTCACAGCACACCCTTGATGGCGGCCCTGGTGGCCCCCATAATACACAAGCATTGGGTTGCAGGTGAAGTTTTTCCCCTAGCTACCAACTAAGAAATTATGGTGAAAACGTTTTATTTAAAAAAAAATAAAAAAATGAATAAAACAAAAATTTCCCTTAAGCAGGTTATAAAACTCGGACTAAGGTCCGTTCCCCTTTAAGGAAAAAAAAAAAAAAGAATTTGTATTGCTCAGAAATACAGACTGAAATTTCATTGACCCCTGGAGAATAAGAGGAATATATTGAGCATTATTCTGCCCCTTTTGGCAGACAAGAATTTAAACATCTGTATCGCTCCCCGAAGACCATGACAAACGACCCCGGAATATTTAATGGGAAGGAACAGCAGTTTGCCGCAGGAGTCAACTTGTGGCCCTCAATGCGGCTGCTTTGTGTGGTGACAGCGAGATCTGATCTATCACCGGCCCATCCTGAACCGCTGAGCTGGGTGTTAGGAGGAAAGAAATGAAACATCCAACAAGCCAGAGTCTACTGAATTTAGGTCAAAGGGTCATGTCTGCTTCACATATCTCATTTTCACATTTAGAATACCCCCCCCCCCCCCCACAATTTCATGATGTTCTAAATATTGTACATTGTAATATACAGATGACTGTTACTTGTGAAGTGTTCTAGATGCCAACACACAGCGGAGGAAGCTCAGAGGCAGAATCATAATTAGGATTTATTTTTTGTCCCTGGGCACTGAGTTTGGCAATTCTGTCCCCTTCTACACCTGATCGTTCATTGCTTTGTGATGTTGTTCCCACTATTTTGTACTTTTCCTTTTTATACCGAGTGCTACTAGCCCTGTTGACCACCCATAGTTATTCCTCCGAGTCAGCGATTTTGTTGGTTGAACCAATGTCCATGAAGATGCAGCCTATCAGTGTCCTAGGAACTAGTGACATCACTGTGGCTCTCCCTGTGTCGGTGATGTCACTAGTCTCCAGAGAATTGATCAGTGATGTCACTAGCTCCTGGAAATAAATTGCTGCTAAATTGAACAGTCACAGAGGTGAAAAGAACCGGCGATGCAGAATCTGAGTTCCGCCATTCCTTCGCCATCCCTCATTCCATCATTCTGCTAGTTCTTGTGAATTCTCAGTTCACTGGATCTATAGTCCTTGAACAGAGATGGGATGACAACAGTGAATTAATTCTTCTATAGGATGTACAGTATAAGGGATAGAACCGGGGGGCACCAAGTTACACCAGTGAAATGCAGATTAAGACAAATAATTTGCAGAACAGTTTCGGAAATATCACTCATCCTGGTTATTTATTGAATTTATGAACATGATTACCACGAATATTGAACACATAAATAGAATCAATCCGATTATAATAATTAATAATAATAATAATTTTATTTATATAGCGCTCTTTCTCCAATAGGACTCAAGGCGCTTAGGTTAATTGATGGGGTTTGGCACTAGCGTTAAAAGTATAGCGACCTCCGGTGACGGGTGTTGCTGGACACGCGGTCCAAACCCATATGTGAACATGACTTGTAAATAGGAAGTGTCCAACGCTCACCTAACGCAAGCAAAAAGCTGCATCTGTATGACCCAACTATCACTGTTGTGTACCATGTGTCCTGTATAGTAGGAGTGTACAATTGTGGGTAAGGTACGTAGCAGTAGGGGTAAGGAAAGGAATGGTAAAATAGTGTTCCCCCTAGGATTAGAACAGCGTGATTGAAAAGGGGGCGTGACCATCTGGCGAGGGGGTGCAACCCCACCAGCTTTACTGTTGTGGGCGGCGACCTCTGATGTTTCGAGCATCAATTGTACACCCTGGATAGCATTGTGACTCCTCCCAGAGTCTGTTCTATTAATAAATTCAACCAAAATTGACTTATTGATCCTCAATAATCGCTCTGCTGCGTAAATATCGGCATAGCGTACAACTATGATCAGTTCCTAAAAGCTCTCGGAAGTTCCATTAGCTTCTATTTTACAGTTACTGGTAGGAATCTGTTGACTAACATGCTGAACTGATATACGCTGAATATAAATAGAGTACGGAAGATTCCGATAGCGAATGCTTCTGAATTATTGTCAGAGTAAACAAGTCTTATACGGGAACTACAATACCCCATAGTATGAGAGCTACAACATATCACAATGTTGTTTTAGTTTGTCTTAGAGGGGGCACCGCAGTCACAAGCGTCTAAAATAGAATTGTGTGTTTGAAACGTATCCAGAATGTTTCTCTAACGTTGAGTTTGATGTGGAGAAATAGAAAAGAAACATTGTCTCAAACAAACAAATATTTCACTGGATTCCGTTACCCAGGACCGAATATAGTGGCGCGCAGCAGTTTGTAAACACAAAACACGGCCAAAAATATGTTCAAAGAGAAAAAGTTTGAAAGCAGTAAGGTCGAACCGATTGACCTTGCTTTAAAGTCCTGTCAATTAATGACATTAGCAATGCTTTAGTTCAAGGCTCAATTAAGCTTTAGAAGTTACAATTACTCCTAATACTCTTTACGCAATTGTTTGTTTCTTTTTAAATTGTAGTAATTTTTTATTTACTGTCAAATTACTGTTTAAAAAAGAGGTTCAATTGATAATCATTATTAATAATAATAATTTTTATAATAATAATTATAATTTTAATTATGTTCACGTAATTATAGTATATTTTGTTTATCAAAAGAGATTTTGTCTGCCATTATCAAAGAAATTTTTTTACTTTTTTAAGTACAGTATAAGGGGCCAAATGTAATAGAGTGAGCGTTTCAAAAAGTGAGAGATTTGGTAAGGTTTTTTAGTTTATTTTTAAAGTGGCAATCGTTTACACTGCAAAACCAGGTGGATCTTGCTGTGTAAACGATTGCCACTTTAAAAAAAAAACCTGCAAAGCCTTACCAAATCTCTCACTTTTTGAAACTCTCACTCTATTACATTTGGCCCCTGCTGTTCAGTGCCACTCTGCACCGTGGCTTTTTCCAACCAAGGTCAGTCATTGCCAGATACCCTGCATTGACAGGTTTCTCTACAGCAGAGATTTTCAACCCTTTACAACTCGCGGCACACTGAACAAGATTTAAATATTGCCAAGGCACATTCAAATATAATGGTGATGCATGGTGCAGCTGCGTGTCCTGGGATGTCATGTTGCAGCTGCTCCATAGGTAACGCCTGAGCCACATCTGAGAAAGCCAGAAGAGCCCAACACTGCCCGGACCCAAAATTAGAACTGGCTCTGCAACCACTAAACCCACCAGTATTGATCATTCCAGGGCCTCAGTAGCGGCAAAACACTGACGGGCCTGGCTCTGCTTCTATGGCGGCACACCTGGAGACTGCTCAGGGCACACTAGTATGTCACGGCACAGTGGTTGAAAAACACTGAGGTCCAGCGGTCACATCCAGTGCTCCCTGTAATTTATTTTGTCTTCACACTCTGAAGGTGCATACACACTGGGCGTTTTTGCCCAGCGTGTATGCACAGCGATGATCGTGAACATCGATGGCAGGACATCGATGATAGTGAACATCGATGGCAGGAAAATAGCTCAGTGCATACACATTGAGCTATTTTCCCTGTGCCAGCGATGTTCACAGTGGGGGTGAAGCACTATCTACAGTAGGAGACTGTGGAAAGTGCTTCACTCGGCTGTTCCAACAGCCCGACGGACGGCGGCGGCCAATGATGATGCGGCAGCGCGCATCAGTGCTCACTGCTCATCGCTAGCCCATACACGCTTGACGAGTTTGAGCTCAAAGTAGCTCAAAATGCCAAAAGTCAGCTACGTTGAGTTCATAATGGCACAGTGTGTATAGGCCTTTAGGTCTGTGCAGGTATGTGAATATGTTTGGAAAGACCATACTCTTTGATAGAAGTCCAAATGACTTCTAAACATTCCATCTTATAATACCAGACCTCAGTTCACGTGGCTGGGCCGTTCTCCCTCTAGTACCGCAGTTGAGAGACGCATGATAAGAGCCTGTTATCTGTATTTTCATATCTGCAGCAATAATACGTTTGACTGAAATGTGAAAATACGGCAGACTTTGTGACTTCAGATAAATCCTTTGCACTCTTGGAAGATATTAAAACTATGTTTTATCTGGACGGCATAAGTCAAATCAAAACAGCTCTTCCCTGCATAGCCTCCTAATCACAGGTCCGACAGGCAAAACTGTGAAGATTCTTAAAATAGTCCCTAGTAAAAGGGCCTGATACAACACTGGAATGTTGGGGGGTGGGGGAGGGGGGCTCCCGGACATTGGGAAAGAAACATACTGTGGCATCCTGTTTAGAAGACATTGGGGACTTTGTAACTCTAATTACAGTGATGTCATCACACAATGTCACCAATTTAGAAAGTATCACTATATTACTGCTTATGCTGTGTCCCGTGTCCCCATGTAACCCCCTGGTGGCCACCACTCCGCTCAGGTAGCGAGAGGAATGCTTGGTTCAGTAGTTAGCCATGCAACGATATAATCACTTCTTGGAATCATAAATAACAAATAATACTTTCTTGTTGCAATGTGATTTATCAACCGAGTCTGTATGACCAAATACATCCCAGCATTTACATGGAATAATACACTGCATATTGTGCACACCTAGCTGAGATTTACGAAGGACTCTGCGGCCACTTTTCCACGGAATAGAATATGCTGTGTGTTTTATTTGTCTTGTTTACCTTTTTTTGGGGGTTGGGGGGGGGGCAGGGTTGGGGTTGGTGGAAGTTCCATCTTCTCTGTTTTTGGTTGCAACTTTTACATCATACATTGCTTTTCTTTGTATTGTTCATCAGCTGCATGATGAGGATTGATACATTTGTTTCTAGGTGCCAGCTTCTGTGTCGTATCCAAGGGCAGCATACAAAAACGACAGCAACAACAACAACTCTGACCATTAAATATGTGCCTTAGGCAGTGGTTCTCAAACTGTATGCCATGGCACCCTAAGGGTGACATATAAACACAACTTACTTGATTTAATATTTCTAAATTTCTCAGTAAGAAACTTTTTGGCCTAGGGGTGCCGTGCAAAAATTTCTGATCCTCTAGGGCATGGGTCTTCAACCTGCGTCCCTCCAGCTTCTGTGGAACTACACATCCCAGCATGCCCTGCCACAGTTTTGCTATTAAGGCACGCTAAAACTGAGGCAGGGCGTGCTGGGATGTGTAGTTACACAGCAGCTGGTGGTCCACAGCTTGAAGACCCGTGCTCTAGGGCAATGGTCAGGGAACAGGGGTAAATTACCCCAAACGGGGTAAAAATGAAATTCCTGGGGGTAATGTACGGTTGCGCTGCCGAGACACAGCCCTGTCCAGCACCGGCCAACTCGCGATGTGACGTGCTGACGTCACACCGCGCTCCCTCACACCCGCCCGTCCTGCGCTGTCCTGTCCTCCCGCCCGCGGCCCGCCAACCCACACACAGAACTGGAAGTGTTCTGTGGCTGACCGCTGACGGAGTTCTGCAGGATCAGACAGTGGCCCACATAACAGTGGGAATTCCCACTGACATTACTGAGTTGAGGATGTGACCATCTGTCCCCTAAAAGTCGTGCGTCCCCTTCCCCCCTCATCCATCTTTCTTACATTCATTCTGGTGTTTTGGGGAGAAAGTGTTAATTAACCCATTCATTGCCAAAAAATAATTGGCGAAAATAATAATAAAAAAAGAAAAAATAATAATTTTGTATATATATATATATACACAGTATCTCAGAAATGCCATATTAACAGTGATAACCAGTATATATGCACAGTAATATATGATTTCCTTCCTTTCAGATCAAGGGGGGGAACGTTGGCGTATCTAAATATATTTTGGGGTAAAAGGTAAAAAAGTTCCCTGACCCCCGCTCTAGGGCTCCATGATTCAGGAAAGTTTGGGAACCACTGGCCTAAAGTATAGAAGACAGTTCAATTGAAAAGGCAAAAACATTTATCTAGTACAAGTTGCAGGAGGGCGGTGTATACAACACAATAAGTTAACGGCACGGCGGAAAGGCCCTGTAAGAGTTTGGGGTCTATAAACAGAACAAACTGTATTTATTCTCACATCACAAGTACAACAATGAAACGACTGTTATCTGATTCCGCGGGGAAGCACATCCTCAGATTTACTAAGTGAGTGTTCCATCTCATTCTGCTGCAGGAGGTCCGAGGCTTTTAAATAATACTTAGTAATGTGTTTGTCTGTGTTTCCTCTCCTAGGAATTAATGGTTTTCCTTTCTATGAATAAAATTCAGGCATGTGATCGCTGAGCATTTTGAAGGGTCTGTCGCTTTCCGCAGGTTCTCTCCAAAATGTTTGTTTGGAGGACTTAAAGATTTAAGCGGCGGAGGGGTTAGGTTTCACATCAAATGCATATCCCAGTAACAGGATTATTTAGACTTTGGCTTGCAGGCCAGAAATGTGGATTTACTCACATTTATTAATATGTTCCTTAATGTGTCCTCAAATAACTCGTAGCCAGGACCAGCAGTGAGGTTAAGGGTTCCATCTTTGTTTACTCCTGCACCCACGGTCTTGTATCATAACATCATTAGTAATCTAGGTCTTGTGTTATACAAAACTAATCCCTCTAATTATTTAAGGCTGGCGTTGCTGTGTTTCTGTTCTTGTGAGGCCGGTACAAATTCCTTCTTTATCTACAGCTGGACACCACCCAATAATGCACATTGCGTACCCCTCCCCTCCCTGCCCTACACTGGAGCCATACAATCATTTGGTAGGATCAAAAAGGAAAATCCGATTGATAGGATTTGGTTGAGCAGAACAAAAAATTGGCCAACCTGGAAGTGGTGGGTTCCTTCCAGAGGGGGTCTTTACAATTTGGTCCTGCATATGTGTGACAAAATTGCTCTTAGACCTGGTCATTTAGGAATTGAACATTCTGGTCCTATTAGCTACTATTTTGCAGTCTGGGTAGAGATGGTTGTGTTGAGAACCTGGTCTTCTGGGTTTGTGGGCTACTGAAATGTATTATGGGCTATCTGGTGCAGTAAAGAAAGGCCCCAGATGGGGTCATATACTTATGGTGGGATAGCCTGAGGGTGAACTTTCCTACAACATTCAGTCCTCCGCCTGGAACTATCAGTACCAGCATGCCCTGATATTTTTCACTGCTTTTGATGCCCAGGATTAAAGTTTATCCATAGGTTCCAATTGAGAAGGAAGACCTAGTGGTCAACGCATTTCGGTATACTGAAAACGTAGGACTTATCCTTTGATACAGCAATTCTAGTTCATTATAATTGTCCTTTTTTGACCATTTTATAAGAACTGAGTTATTCACCGACAAATATCAAGGTTACATCTTAGAAGATCAGATTCATTATTTATTTTAGAGCTGCCCCCACTCCCTACTCCCCAAAACCCACAGAGTAATAAGTACTAAGATTATTTTCCTACAAGACTACATCTCATATTTGACAGCCTTTGTGTTGGGTTTTTCGCATGTTCTCAACCCTACTGCAGGCACCCAAGAGGTTCTGTCATCACCGTACTTGATGCTGCAAGACCTTAGCCAAACTCAGAGTAAACAGACTGTCATGGTTATTTGTATAGGACTTGCTGAGAGGACTGTAATAAACTGAAACACTGGGGGATGTGAAACGTGAAGCGAATTAGCGCTGGGCGCGCTTAGGGGATCTACAGTTGTCTGAGAAATAATAAATATCATTATGTTGGCCAAACAAAAGATTGCATAAAGTTTTTTTTTTGGGGGGGGGGCTAGCGAGACAATCACACCAGGAAAAGAGACATTTTTTTATTTTTTTATTTTACTAAGTAATTTTAGGTCTCTATTTTTAGATAAAATCTGGGAATTAATGCATATTTATTTATTATCAACTATTTGTATAACAACACATATTCCACAGCACTTTACAGAGAATATTTGGCCATTCACATCAGTCCCTGCCCCAGTGGAGCTTACAATCTATATTCCCTACCAGGGCCAAAACTAGGATTCGAGTCACCCGGGGAAAGGCCGTAATTTGGGTCTTGCTCGGGGCCCTGACGCCGTTAAATCGTCCTTGACTCTGCCTGCTGGTTCTTGTCAGCCTGGGGTCTCCGCGGCCTCTCTATCCCTCCTGTCAGTCTTTATTCAACCTGTGGTCCCTCCTCCTCGTTAACGTTGCTGCTCTTCTAGCAGTGGTCTTCCTGGGCACTCCTGTGCAGCCTGGCAATGGCTGAGACAGCTCTAAACACACTGGGGTCCTCAGGGCCGGGCTGTCCTCCCAACGCTGTGACAGTCCACGGGGTCTTGGGGCGGTGCAATCTCCTCCAGATGGCTGCAGGGGAAGGTGGCTCTCCACTCCGGTGAGTGACTCAAGACCTCCGTTTTCTCAGCGACCCCTCAATTCCGGTGCCCGGGGCACGGGACCCCTTAGCCCTCCCCTAGTTGCAGCCCTGTCCCTACCTACAATACCACAAGGAAAAAGAGTGCTGAAAAGAGAAGGAGGGCTGGAAGAGTGGGGATGGGCCCCCCCTGTCTTAAGTGGCTCTGGCCCCCCAAAGGCTTAATCTGGCCCACTCATTGGATGCTGGCAGCATAAAACTGACCTCATGGAAACTGTGCATTATTTTTTAACATTATGTTTTACAGTTATACTTAATCAGATCACACAGGCGGTTTATCCAGTGTGAATACATAGTACACTAACTAAAAGGTCACACTTGATCACCGGCGCTTAGGGCAATAGCTGATGGGGCTCTGTGTATTTGTATGGGTGTAGTATATGGGTGTAGCTGATGGGGCTACGTGGATTCTTATGGGGGTAGTAATTGTAATTGTGCAAAGTTGAATATGGCAATGCCCAATTTTCTACTCCTACCCACAGTGCCTGCACACATTAATCTCACCGGATGTACTGTCGACGTTCCCATGGTTGGCATTCATTATCTCGATGTGAGAATGTTGATATACTTGTAATATTTACATTGTACACGTCGACACGTTTGTAATGCCGACATTAATCTTGTGAACTCCAACATATCGACACTGATGTAATGTTGACATTGTTGAAATGTTGACAGTGTGCTTGCCTTAATGAAAGTGTTAACATTCTGTCCACATTTTGCAGGTGTCTGCATTAAGGATGTTGATAGTTTAACTATGCTGGCATCACCAGTGTCGACCTGCTTTCAGCATTGTGAATGCTGACTTTGCGATCAGAGACGTTCTGACTGTATACCAACTCACCAGTGCACCAAACTTACAGAAATTATGAAGTTTTTGGTCCGTTTGGAGTCAATTTAATTCACAGCGACAAGTGACCCTCAGTTGTCGGGAATTCTTCTCTCACCCCCAGGGATGAGAGAAGAAATCCGACAAAAGTGCTGCCGCGCGCCCGGCGCGAGGCTGATTCTGTTGGGAATCAGCATCGCGGCGGGGAGTTAAGTCGGAGAATGCCCGTTCTCCCGACAATTCAACCTGTTAAGTCTGCGAGAACGGGCCTTCGCCAACTTAACTTTAGCTGAATTGAATAGCGACGGGAGCTAACTCCCGGCGCTATTCAACTGTCGCTGAATTTAATTGACCCCTTTGTTACTATGACAAATACAAATATTTTAAATAAGAAACAAGTAACAATATTCACAGCGATGTTATATAGTAGTTTGTTGACTTGTTGGTAGATTGTTTATTTATTTAGTAGTTAACACTGTAATGGTAATATATACACAGGCCCAGATTTATCAAGCCTTGGAGAGTGCTAAATAGCACGGTGATACAGTGCCAACCAATCAGCTCCTAGCTGTCATTTTTTAAACCCAGCCTGTAACATGGAAGTTAGGAGCTGATTGGTTGGTGCTTTATCACCTTGCTATTTAGCACTCTCCAAGGCTTGATAAATGGGCGCCACAGTACTTTATCTGTGAATATCATTATATCACTGTCCTGTTGTGGAATTTCAATGACTGTATTAGAAAGAGTGGGAAGACTTAGCCATGGAAATATGGAAGCTGCCATGTGCCAAGTGTGTTAGGAAGGCCGATGGCATATACTGTAATACAGAATTAAGGAGAGGAACAGCCTAGGTCTATTTCTGAACAGCGGACAGAACATTTAGCGAAGGTGTTGTGTGTGTGACACTGCTGGATAAATGTTTCATCTGGTTAGTAAGCTGTTCCCTGACGGTTTTTTTCCTGGAAGTAAATCGGAGAGCGGGAGACCTCGCTGTAGCTTTGGAAAGAAGTTAAAGAGTTTGCCAACTTTGGGTATCTCGTAGGTGGGTCACAAGAAGTTCACAAGAGAAGGAATATAAGAAAACTGAACAGTAGCTATAGTGCCCGCAGGATAAGACGACGTTACAAGATGCAATCATGCGCTGGAACAGTCATCTCCAGTATTCATTTACTTACAGGAACAGAATGGGAAAATCTAAGTTTGCACAATGCAGGACACGGATCTGAATTGTGTCTTGATGGCGCACTGTTATATATATATATTTTTCCTCTTTTGACTCACTCTGTCTGTCCTTTAATATTAATATATACATGGACCCTTCAGTCCGCCCCACTCCTCACTGTCAGACCCCCAGGTATGACTTCTGCTCTTCTTGTACCTTCACCCCCCTGCTCCATTTTAATTTCCCCCATGCTCCGCTTAATCAAACGTCATAACCTACCCCTTCCGCTGCTTCCCATTGGCCCCCCAAGTCGTCGTCTACCCCCCCAGGCCTGTAGCTGCTATGTCTGTCCTGTCTCGGTCACAGTGGGAGCCTTTGATGGCCAGCGTGTGCCCCGGGTCACACCGCATGTGCATTGAGGAGACAGGACAGACCTCAGGAAATAATTATATAGGTTGTACATTGCGTCATATTTAAGAACGAGATACCATTACTCCCCTAGTTTCCTAATACATCTGCAGCTCCTTAAGTAATATATTGCTCTGTTCCCCCTCTTTCACACCTACGCCAGGACTCACTAATGAATAACTCTTTATTTAGTAAACGTTACAGCAGGGTGTTACCCGTATATCACTTGCAATGCTGAATCCAAGTATGACCGTATCTGGAATAGATGGTATGTTGTAGATTTGTTCCCCCACAATCTTCAGCCAAACCAGGATTTGTTCCATGTTGCTGAGAGGCTTGGCGTGTACTCCCTAAGGGTTTAGTTCTGGGGTGGTTATGTACCTTGTGTGTTTCATCCGGAGCCCCGGAATTCTTCTCCCTTCAACTGTATATGGAAGAAGCTTCGCACGTCTACATTTTAATAAGTGCCAGCTCCCACCAGCCACGCCTCAATACCCCAGTGTAATCTGCCAGTGTCCCCTGTGGGGTATCAGGACTCCAGGTCGACAGCACAAAGGTCGACACACCTTATGTCGACACCAATTGGTCGACACACCTTAGGTCGACATGGACAAAAGGTCGGCAGGAACAAGGTCGACATGGAAAAAGGTCGACATGAGTTTTTCAGGATTTTTTTTCTTTTTTTTAACCTTTTCATACTTAACGATCCACGTGGCCTACGATTGGAACGGTTAAGTGTGCCGAGCGAAGCGATAGCATGGCGAGCGAAGCGAGCCATGCGAGGGGACGCGGTGCACTAATTGGGGTTCCCGGTCACTCTACGAAGAAAACGACACCAAAAAAACATAAAAAACTCATGTCGACCTTTTTCCATGTCGACCTTGTTCCTGGCGACCTTTTGTCCATGTCGACCTAAGGTGTGTCGACCAATTGGCGTCGACCTAAGGTGTGTCGACCTTTGTGCTGTCGACCCTCAGTCCCAGACCTCCCTGTGAAATAAGAGAAAAATCATGTTATTGCCGTGTAATGGAGTATTTGGGGTGCGTGCCTATGTGAATTAAGCTGTATTACATTTAATTTATTTGCATGTCACGTTTTATAGTCTTTGCTTATTAGGAATGTTTTATCTTTGTTGGATTTATGTATGTTGTAGCCTATTAGTGTGCTAGGAAGGGATGCGTTCAGTATCCCGCCGGACATGTAACCAAAGCCGGAATCCTGACGCCACTCGGGAGGCCGGTGCCGGAACACAGACAACCAACATCCCAAAAGGTGAGCATCGGGGTACGGGTTAGGGTCAGGAACTGGGGGGGGGATAGGGTTGGGCACTAGGGGGTTGGTAAGCTATTGCCACCCCCTCTCCCCTCCCAGGGTTAGGCATAGCCGACACCCCCAAAGGGTTAGGGTAGGGGACGGAGGAGGGGTAGAATACTTACCCCGTCCGGTGTTGGGATCGTCAGCGTCGGGATGCCGCTGTCGTCGGTCATGTGACAGCCGGCATCCCAACCGCCGAGATCACATTTTAAACCCGTTAGGAACTATATATGTCTATTACAGCTATATGTTATATGACATAATAATTAGGTTCTGTAAAACAGTAATTTAGGAGACCACAAATAGGTTGAACTCGATGGACAAATTGTCTTTTTTCAACCTTAGATACTATGTTACTATGTTCTATTGTTCTTTTTTCTGTTGCTTTTGTTGTACCTTATTCTTAAAAATCACTAAAAAAGTACTCAATAAAAAAACAACAAAGCAGCAGCGGGTGTTATACACAAGTCAATGGACATCTAAACTGAAAACCCACTTTAAAAAGATTAAATTGCTTTATTTAACGTGATGGTCTTCCTGGCGCAGGGTATACGGTTTTTAGGTCGACAGCACTTAGGTCGACACTCATTAGGTCCACCGCTATTGGTCGACATGGTCATTAGGTTGACATGTCAAAGGTTGACACATGAAAAGGGCGACATGAGTTTTTCACATTTAAAAAAAAAAAAGTTAAACTTTTTCATACTTTATGATCCACGTAGACTACGATTCGGATTAGTAACCTGCGAACAAAGTGAGCCATGCGAGGGGACGCGGTGCACTACCTGGGGTTCCCGGTCACTCTACGAAGAAAACAACACCAATTTTATGTTATGTTTTTTCAATCATGTCGACCTTTTTCCATGTCGGCATAAATGACTGTGTCGACCTATTTCATGTGTTGACCTAGTCACTGTCGACCAATAATGGCCGACCTAATGACTGTCAACCTAGTTACTGTCGACCCAACAATCCACACCCCTGGTGCAGAATAGGAGGCGCCCAGGCAATGGGACACTCACAGTACAGCCTACTGTACAATGGTGGTCATTCCGAGTTGATCGCGAGCTGCATTCGTTCCCTGTGCAGCCATGAGGCAAAAAAAGGCACTTATGCGTATGCGGCGCAGTGCACACGCGCAACGTACTTTCACAACAGCCGATGTATTTTTACACAGGGTCTAGCGAAGCTTTTCAGTCGCACTGGTGGCCGCAGAGTGATTGACAGGAAGTGGGCGTTTCTAGGTGTCAACTGACCGTTTTCAGGGAGTGTTCAGAAAAACGCAGGTGTGCCAGGAAAAACGCAGGCGTGGCTGGGCGAAAGCTGGGCGGGTTTGTGACGTCAAAACAGGAACTGAACAGTCTGAAGTGATCACAAGCGCTGAGTAGGTTTTCAGCTACTCTAAAACTGCACAAAATTATTTTGTAGCCGCTCTGCGAACCTTTCATTCGCACTTCTGCTAAGCTAAGATACACTCCCAGTGGGAGGCGGCTTAACGTTTGCACGGCTGCTAAAAACCGCTAGCGAGCGATCAACTCGGAATGACCACCAATGTATTTACTGTACCAGGCACGGCAGAAACTCTGCTATTCAGGGGAAGCGGTCTTGTTTAAACCCCTCACAACACTGTTAACTTAATTGTTACAACCCCTATGCACATAGAAGCACATAATAAACCATACAAGTGATTATTTTCTGAAGCAATCCGTTAATTGCGAGTTAGAGGCTGGTTAATGTCGGCTTGTGGAGGTGTAATAGCTGCAATATAACTGCTCGCTTTAAATTGCAATCTGAACCTTTCTCAGTGGGAAATTACAGACTCCCCCCAATTACAGCTATAACGCTGTTTACTGCTGCTGTTAAACGCAATGATGTTTTATCTGGATCTCGCCCGTATTAGTATCCTTTAATTTAATTACTAATATAATTAAGCTGTCCTTAGTACTTTCTTCCAAGAAACACAAAATGAAAAGTGAGACGTCTGTACTTAGGATAATTATTGGTCCTATACAGAAAATTATAGGCCATTCCGCCCTGACAGGCGGAATCCTTAGGGCACAATATTTTCTCCGGCAGGATCTCGGCGGACCTTTAGGCTTTCAGAGTTTGCGGTTGTTAAGAACCTGGAGGAACGTCCCCCCCAGGAGAATGTTTTCTTAATTTATTGTGCCTGCCACTTGTTTGTGCAGCGTTAATAAATACAGTTATGAGGGAATCAGCATGCACCGGGAGATATATGTCTATAATAATATATCTGTGGTCAGGAATGCTGGAAGGAGTCCGCCATAAATCTAGACCATATTTTCTCTTGTACAGCTATTGTTCTTATAATCTATAACCTACTATAAGCTGCAGTGGCTGCAGAATCGTGTGCGCTACCCCTTGTATTGGAAGGGATTCCTGCTAAAAATATTTATTCAAAGTAAAACTCTCCGGATAATGGGGGTCATTCCGAGTTGATCGCGCGTAGCAACTTTTTGCTGCCCGTGCGATCAACAAGACGCCGCCTATGGGGGAGTGTATTTTAGCATAGCAGGGATGCGATCGCTTGTGCAGCCCTGCTGGATTTGACGTCAGACATCCGCCCTCCAAGCGCCTCGACACGCCTGCGTTCGGATTTCCACACCCGGAAAACGGAGAGTACACACCCCGGAACGCCTCTCCGCTGTCAATCTGCTTGCGATCGTGCTAGCGATCACTTTCTTCTTTATTCTGGCCGCTGCCCAGCGACGACCATTGCCGGGCAACGACACGCATGCACAATGCGGCCGCCGCGCATGCGCAGTTCCAACCCATTCGCACTGCAGCGATGAACCGCTGCGTGCGAACGGGTCGGAATGACCCCCAATGTCAGATCATTGAGCTGTGCAGTTACCCAAGACAGTACCAAAGACAATTGCGGAGTGCTACCGCCATTGCAACATATACTAGCAATTGCAAATAGATGGTCACTAAACATGTGAGTGTCTTCCCTGTACTTCCTTACCAGAAGCTAGTTTGATAGGGGAGGTTGGTAATTTGTAGTCTGGAGACAGACATTCTTCAGAATTCCGTTCTGTTATCTGACTGTGAGCAGGGCTAAGTACGGAGGGGTTCACCTACCAGAGGCCCAGGCTTCGCAGGATATGCAGGCCACACTTGGGTTCTCCAGATTGCAAAAGGCTAGCTTACCAAAAGTGTTTGCTCTGAAGGAAAGGTGGTAGAGCAAGAGGGGGAGGAGCAGAGCATCGCACTTAGTAGAGGAAAGGGACTGAACCTGTGGCTACCTCTCAACACAATTCCCCTGTGCCACCTTGTGGCTCTAGTGCCAACGGCTGCCTACCCCCGGTTTAGGAGATGATGCAGAGTGGAGTGTACTCCAATTTATGAAGCATATATTGCTTGTTTTCACACTGTGCATGCTTGCAGAACAGAGATTATGTAAGTGTGAGCATGGCCGGATTAAGGGAGGGGCGACCCCTCCACACATTGTATACCTCCCAGCTGTTCCGATATCCCACTCGCGGGCTGCAGTGTCCCGCGGGCGGTGTGGGGAGGTTTGGGTGGATGCTCTGAGTCTGACATGGGCATGCGCCCATCATCCACGTACTCTGCCCGCTCCAGGTAAGGCTGGGGGCTGTCCAGCAACTCCGAGAGTGCCGCAAGCCCCCAGCAAGACGAAAATGAGGGGGTCAATCTCCGGCTCTGCATTGCGCTGGAGGCCACACACCCTTGTTGCCATGCCACTGTACGCCGGCATGCTGTCTCTATGTTATAGTGGGGCCCGCCACAACCTTGGACACCCTGGGCTACCACCTGCCTTAATCCGTCCCTAAGTATGAGCAGCGTCAGGGGCAGATTTACACTATCCAATCTTGGAGAGAGAGAAAATGAAGAGACATAAAGTACTAACCAATCAGCTCCTGACATTTTTCTAGTACAGTCTGTAAAACGACAGGAGATGATTGGTTGGTACTTTATCTCTCTCCACTTTATCTCTCCAAGAGTTGATAGATCTCCTCCTCAGTCACATCTCCACTTGTGAATAAGCAAATATAACCGGGCTGGACCAAATATAGGCTTGTGCATGTACTCCCTGATACAACGCACCGGGTGTTTTGTCTGGAATACCAGGCTTCTGATATAAATGTTATTATTACGCCGAGCAGTCCGTTAGGCCCATGTGGTTGCTGGACAGGCTCTGGACAGCACACAGATCAGCAGCCCTGGTATAGCTCTGGACAGCGCACAGATCAGCAGCTCTGGTATAGCTCCGGACAGCGCACAGATCAGCAGCCCTGGTATAGCTCTGGACAGCGCACAGATCAGCAGCCCTGGTATAGCTCCGGACAGCGCACAGATCAGCAGCCCTGGTATAGCTCTGGACAGCGCACAGATCAGCAGCCCTGGTATAGCTCTGGACAGCGCACAGATCAGCAGCCCTGCTATAGCTCTGGACAGCGCACAGATCAGCAGCCCTGGTATAGCTCTAGACAGCGCACAGATCAGCAGCCCTGGTATAGCTCTGGACAGCGCACAGATCAGCAGCCCTGGTATAGCTCTGGACAGCGCACAGATCAGCAGCCCTGGTATAGCCCTGGACAGCGCACAGATCAGCAGCCCTGGTATATCTCTGGACAGCGCACAGATCAGCAGCCCTGGTATAGCTCTGGACAGCGCACAGATCAGCAGCCCTGGTATAGCTCTGGACAGCGCACAGATCAGCAGCCCTGGTATAGCCCTGGACAGCGCACAGATCAGCATCCCTGGTATAGCTCTGGACAGCGCACAGATCAGCAGCCCTGGTATAGCTCTGGACAGCGCACAGATCAGCAGCCCTGGTATAACCCTGAACAGCGCACAGATCAGCAGCCCTGGTATAGCTCTAGACAGCGCACAGATCAGCAGCCCTGGTATAGCTCTGGACAGCGCACAGATCAGCAGCCCTGGTATAGCTCTGGACAGCGCACAGATCAGCAGCCCTGGTATAGCTCTGGACAGCGCACAGATCAGCAGCCCTGGTATAGCTCTGGACAGCGCACAGATCAGCAGCCCTGGTATAGCCCTGGACAGCGCACAGATCAGCAGCCCTGGTATAGCTCTGGACAGCGCACAGATCAGCAGCCCTGTTATAGCTCTGGACAGCGCACAGATCAGCAGCCCTGGTATAGCTCTGGACAGCGCACAGATCAGCAGCCTTGGTATAGCTCTGGACAGGGCACAGATCAGCAGCCCTGGTATAGCTCTGGACAGCGCACAGATCAGCAGCCTTGGTATAGCTCTGGACAGGGCACAGATCAGCAGCCCTGGTATAGCTCTGGACAGCGCACAGATCAGCAGCCTTGGTATAGCTCTGGACAGCGCACAGATCAGCAGCCCTGGTATAACCCTGGACAGCGCACAGATCAGCAGCCCTGGTATAGCTCTAGACAGCGCACAGATCAGCAGCCCTGGTATAGCTCTGAACAGCGCACAAATCAGCAGCCTTGGTATAGCTCTGGACAGGGCACAGATCAGCAGCCCTGGTATAGCCCTGGACAGCGCACAGATCAGCAGCCTTGGTATAGCTCTGGACAGCGCACAGATCAGCAGCCTTGGTATAGCTCTGGACAGGGCACAGATCAGCAGCCCTGGTATAGCCCTGGACAGCGCACAGATCAGCAGCCTTGGTATAGCTCTGGACAGGGCACAGATCAGCAGCTCTGGTATAGCCCTGGACAGCGCACAGATCAGCAGCCTTGGTATAGCCCTGGACAGCGCACAGATCAGCAGCCCTGGTATAGCTCTGGACAGCGCACAGATCAGCAGCCCTGGTATAGCTCTGGACAGCGCACAGATCAGCAGCCCTGGTATAACCCTGGACAGCGCACAGATCAGCAGCCCTGGTATAGCTCTAGACAGCGCACAGATCAGCAGCCCTGGTATAGCTCTGGACAGCGCACAGATCAGCAGCCCTGGTATAGCTCTGGACAGCGCACAGATCAGCAGCCCTGGTATAGCTCTGGACAGCGCACAGATCAGCAGCCTTGGTATAGCTCTAGACAGTGCACAGATCAGCAGCCCTGGTATAGCTCTGGACAGCGCACAGATCAGCAGCCCTGGTATAGCTCTGGACAGCGCACAGATCAGCAGCCCTGGTATAGCTCTGGACAGCGCACAGATCAGCAGCCCTGGTATAGCTCTGGACAGCGCACAGATCAGCAGCCCTGGTATAGCTCTGGACAGCGCACAGATCAGCAGCCCTGGTATAGCTCTGGACAGCGCACAGATCAGCAGCCCTGGTATAGCTCTGGACAGCGCACAGATCAGCAGCCTTGGTATAGCTCTTGACAGGGCACAGATCAGCAGCCCTGGTATAGCTCTGGACAGCGCACAGATCAGCATCCCTGGTATAACCCTGGACAGCGCACAGATCAGCAGCCCTGGTATAACCCTGGACAGCGCACAGATCAGCAGCCCTGGTATAGCTCTAGACAGCGCACAGATCAGCAGCCCTGGTATAGCTCTGGACAGGGCACAGATCAGCAGCCCTGGTATAACCCTGGACAGCGCACAGATCAGCAGCCCTGGTATATCTCTGGACAGCGCACAAATCAGCAGCCCTGGTATAGCTCTGGACAGCGCACAGATCAGCAGCCTTGGTATAGCTCTGGACAGGGCACAGATCAGCAGCCCTGGTATAGCTCTGGACAGCGCACAGATCAGCAGCCCTGGTATAGCTCTGGACAGCGCACAGATCAGCAGCCTTGGTATAGCTCTGGACAGCGCACAAATCAGCAGCCCTGGTATAGCCCTGGACAGCGCACAGATCAGCAGCCCTGGTATAGCTCTGGACAGCGCACAGATCAGCAGCCCTGGTATAGCTCTGGACAGCGCACAGATCAGCAGCCTTGGTATAGCTCTGGACAGGGCACAGATCAGCAGCCCTGGTATAGCTCTGGACAGCGCACAGATCAGCAGCCTTGGTATAGCTCTGGACAGCGCACAGATCAGCAGCCCTGGTATAACCCTGGACAGCGCACAGATCAGCAGCCCTGGTATAACCCTGGACAGCGCACAGATCAGCAGGCCTGGTATAACCCTGGACAGCGCACAGATCAGCAGCCTTGATATAACCCTGGACAGTGCACAGATCAGCAGCCCTGGTATAGCTCTAGACAGCGCACAGATCAGCAGCCCTGGTATAGCTCTGGACAGCGCACAGATCAGCAGCCCTGGTATAACCCTGGACAGCGCACAGATCAGCAGCCCTGGTATAGCTCTGGACAGCGCACAGATCAGCAGCCTTGGTATAGCTCTGGACAGGGCACAGATCAGCAGCTCTGGTATAGCTCTGGACAGCGCACAGATCAGCAGCCCTGGTATAGCTCTGGACAGCGCACAGATCAGCAGCCCTGGTGTAACCCTGGACAGCGCACAGATCAGCAGCCCTGGTATAGCTCTGGACAGCGCACAGATCAGCAGCCCTGGTATAGCTCTGGACAGCGCACAGATCAGCAGCCCTGGTGTAACCCTGGACAGCGCACAAATCAGCAGCCCTGGTATAGCTCTGGACAGCGCACAGATCAGCAGCCTTGGTATAGCTCTGGACAGGGCACAGATCAGCAGCCCTGGTATAGCTCTGGGCAGCGCACAGATCAGCAGCCCTGGTATAGCTCTGGACAGCGCACAGATCAGCAGCCTTGGTATAGCTCTGGACAGCGCACAAATCAGCAGCCCTGGTATAGCCCTGGACAGCGCACAGATCAGCAGCCCTGGTATAGCTCTGGACAGCGCACAGATCAGCAGCCCTGGTATAGCTCTGGACAGCGCACAGATCAGCAGCCTTGGTATAGCTCTGGACAGGGCACAGATCAGCAGCCCTGGTATAGCTCTGGACAGCGCACAGATCAGCAGCCCTGGTATAACCCTGGACAGCGCACAGATCAGCAGGCCTGGTATAACCCTGGACAGCGCACAGATCAGCAGCCTTGATATAACCCTGGACAGTGCACAGATCAGCAGCCCTGGTATAGCTCTAGACAGCGCACAGATCAGCAGCCCTGGTATAACCCTGGACAGCGCACAGATCAGCAGCCCTGGTATAGCTCTGGACAGCGCACAGATCAGCAGCCTTGGTATAGCTCTGGACAGGGCACAGATCAGCAGCTCTGGTATAGCTCTGGACAGCGCACAGATCAGCAGCCCTGGTATAGCTCTGGACAGCGCACAGATCAGCAGCCCTGGTGTAACCCTGGACAGCGCACAGATCAGCAGCCCTGGTATATCTCTGGACAGCGCACAAATCAGCAGCCCTGGTATAACCCTGGACAGCGCACAGATCAGCAGCCCTGGTTTTCCAGCAGGAGGGATGTTAGAGAAGCCAAGCGTCCCTGTGTATCTGTCTTTCCTCATGGCTTTGATCTGCAGATAACACTGGGTGAATCCAAACAGTTAGTTATTCATCCAGGATGATTAAAGGGGCCTTCTACATCCTGCCTGTGTCAGCAGGAACCTTCTCTCGTCAGATGATAACCAGAAAGAGCGCATCTTCCATGATTTGCGGCATCACTCACAGTATTGGCGCTAATAATCTGATTTATCAGACACGGGGATGAAAGGAAATGCTCAACGTTTCTACTAACTATGAAGAATTAATGGAGAACATTTTTTTTTATTAAAAAAGAGACTAAAAAAGCCATGGACATTTGTAAAGTGAATTTATCACCTATAGGCATGTACAGTCATGTGCAAAAGTATACCCGCATAACTAGTAATCATCTAGTCCTAAAATATTCTAAATCTAATTGATTGTGGCAAATGCCCCACAAATATTTAATTTGTCATTATATATTCTGGATGGAGTTACCATGTCGACAACCACAATATTTGACAGGGATTATGTCAACACCATAATGTTGACAGTTATGATATCAACACTGTTAAAATTTTGACATGGACATGTTGACACCTGCAGAATGTCGACATGTTCAAAAGGTTGACTTCTGAAATGTTGACATTCTGTGGAATGCCGACATTAGGGTTAGGCTGTAGGAGGGGAGGGTTAGGCACTTGGGGAGTGTTAGGGGCGTTGGATGGCACCCATAAGTCATTGTCACCTGAAGAAGCCACAAGTGACCTTGCACCAGCGGGACACTGCCAATGTAGATATTATGAACGTTGACGCAATATCCCAAACCCTTTTATTAAACATAAACTAAGCCAACATGAAGAAGCGTTGTGTGCAAAAAAGTAAGTGAACCCTACAATCTTGTAGAACTGCCTACCAGCATACGGGAGGGGGTGGAGGTGGGGGGTTCCGGACTCTCCTTCCATGTCAGTCATATGTTTTCAGTGTTTTTCTGACAGGATAGTCATGAGCTCTTTTATATTTCTATATCTATAGCGGCCTGAGACCCCTTGTATGGGGCTTCTGGGATTCTTTTGAATGTTTGTCTCATACTAGGGCAGGTATGGGGTTATATTTGCTGAGACGTCCTGTCCTGGCTTGGCCACAGCAAATGGTTCCAGCCTTGTCCCTGCATCTGGGCTCTGTTGCAGAGCCTCCATGATGTTGTGGCCCAGACATTGCGATGTAGCTGAGCAAATCCTTAACTTTGCAGGAGCACCTGGACCTCTAGATACGTTGTTGGCTGGGAACAATGTCCTATTGGAGTCTATGGGAAATATTTAATGTGGCCTCAGCATAGTTACAGTATATGGCTGCTCCCACCTAAATGAATAAAGAGAAATCTGCGATCCGAGTTCTGCGTCCAAAGAACCAGTATCAGATCACCATTGTGACCATTGGTTGCTATGGTCGCTGCCTCTGGCCAGTCAGTGTAAGTTGAAGCTTACTTAGACTGACCGTCGGAACCAGCGCAAACCATGGGTCAGCACGCTTACAAAATGGGGGCAACAAGTCCCCGTTTTGTAAAACAGACTCGGTCGCCGCCTCCCAAATGCAGCTGCATGTCATTCATACCGCGGCTAAGGGCGGACTGCGAGCAGTGACGCAGAACCCATCATGCGCATGTGCAGAACAGGTGGGGATTTTGGCGGTCAGTATTCGGACCCCGGGATCCCGGCTGCGGAATGCCGGACGTGGGGGGGAGGGGGGCAGGGGGAGCGAGCGCAACAAAACCCCTTGCGGGCTCGTTGGCATGGTGACCGCCAGGATCCAGAGCGACGGTCACATGACCGGATCCCTTCCTCATGCACAGACCACCAACAATCGTATGTGTGCGTAAACCATCGTATCAGGCCCTCAGTACATATATTTTCATTAACCTAGAGACATATGAATAGGGTATATGTTTACAGCGGATCTTCAGTTTGGATAAAGAAACGGCATTTGCCCAGAATGGTTTTGGAGACAGTCTGTGAGCTACACTGAGGTGACATTTACTAAGCAGTGATAAGAGCGGAGAAGTGAGCCAGTGGAGAAGTTTCCCATGGCAACCAATCAGCACTGAAGTAACATCTAGAATTTGCATACTATAAAATTATACAGAGCTGCTGATTGGTTGATGGGGAAATTTCTCCACTGGTTCACTTCTCCGCTCTTATCACTGTTTAGTAAATGTCTCCCTTAATGTAGAATTTGTGTCATGCGGTTTTGTCATTAATAAATCTTCGATCTTGTCAGCGTGGTAAGAGGGTGTACAATGGGCCTAATTCAGACCTGATCGCTCGCTAGCTATTTTTGCAGCGCTGCGATCAGATAGTCGCCGCCTATGGGGGAGAGTATTTTAGCTTTGCGAACGCTTGTGCAGCCGAGCGGTACAAAAAAGTGTTGTGCAGTTTCTGAGTAGATCTGGACTTACTCAGCCGCTGCGATCACTTCAGCCTGTCCGGTCCCGGAATTGAAGTCAGACACCCGCCCTGCAAACGCTTGGACACGCCTGCGTTTTTCCAAACACTCCCAGAAAACGGTCAGTCGACACCCACAAACGCCTTCTTCCTGTCAATCTCCTTGCGATCGGCTGTGCGAATGGATTCTTCGTTAAATCCATCGCTGAGCAACGATCCTCTATGTACCTGTGTGACGCGCCTGCGCATTGCGCTGCATACGCATGCGCAGTTCTGACCTGATCGCAGTGCAGCGAAAAAAACTAGCGTGCGATCAGGTCTGAATGAGGTCCAATGTCCTTCCAGGGACAACTGCAGGAACTGAGAGAATTATCCTGAAATACGACATAATCCTTGTCTGTCAGTGCCGATCTCCCTGCGTATTGATCCAGCGTGTATCACATGAGAGAATATGAGACGCGACGGATCGAGCAGCGTACTAGATCGATCTCCCACGGTCTACCCGATACAATTGTAAATAACAGCTGTGTTATCTATAGCCCAGCCCAAGAGGGCACACCGCCCGTGTCACCCCCATCGTTCCTCTACCCCCCGGATATAATCCTGAGGCTGGCTGGCAGTTGTTACCACGCTTGTTAGTCTTTCAGCACCCTGGAAAGATGAGAGCGTCTAGTGTCAGATGCGTGCCTGTATCGTCTTCACCAGCGATGTGGCAAATGTAAGGGCAGGAGTACAAAGTTCCGTCTTTCGTCAGGATTTACTGATCTGAAGTTTACGTCTGTGGGAACAAGCCATGCTTTTGTCTTATCGCGCAGATATTAGTTGTTGCCTGATAACGGTCAGGATTCCCGTTTCGTTATCACAAGTGGAAATGAAATACAGCACCTCTACTGGCTATGAGGAGGTACTGCACCCAAACATTATACTTAGGATACTATTTGCTGTTTATTTGTAAGTAATGCACTTAAACTTTTCATTTAGTTCAAGTCGCCACATACATAATTCGCCTTACCAAATTGGAAATATGCTTGATAGTGGTGTAGTATGGTATGCCGGCGGCCGAGCTCCCGGCAGCCAGCATACCGGCACCGGAATCCCGACAGCTGGACGAGCGCAAATGAGCCCCTTGCGGGCTTGCTGCGCTCACCAAGCTATCTATTCTCCTTCCAGGGGGGGTCGTGGATCCGCAAGTAGGAGAAAAGGTGTCAGTATGCCGGTTGTCGTGGTTCCGGCGCCGGTATACTGTGCGGCGGGACCCCGACAGCCGGAAAACTGAAGACCACCTGCTTGATAGCTGTGCACCGATTTGCTTGTCTCACTGTAGCAATGCAAATAGATTGCGGCACCGTCATTACTATTGTATTAGGCAGGGCAGTGCAGTCAGGGGTCATACTCCCTGTCAAACACCTGAGGTCTTATATAAAAACGATTAGAATAATACAAAGAAGATATTTATAACATAAACACCTTTGTTTAGTGTAATGCTTTTTATAGGTAACACTCAGCAGCTGTGTGGAGATCCCTGGAGCTGCAGGGAGATGAGAGATGATTCAGCAGCAGCTCTGCCTCGGTGCTACAGTCAGCCATTGCTTTGCAGTGCTGGGGGGCGGGTAACGCTGCAAAGAAAGGGAGCCAATAGAGGCATGCCTCTGAGTGTGGGGGCGGGCCTTGTGCACTGACGGACACTTAAATGTGTCATGTGACCAGGAAGTGCACTGTAGTCAGTACTCAGTCAGAAGCAACAGGAAAACACATGGGATGCAGGTAGGAGACTCAATGGACACTGTAGCTTAGTGTAGTGAGGGGAGAGTT
Organism: Pseudophryne corroboree; assembly: GCF_028390025.1. NCBI lineage: Eukaryota > Metazoa > Chordata > Amphibia > Anura > Myobatrachidae > Pseudophryne > Pseudophryne corroboree. The sequence continues at coordinate 37,534,172 of NC_086452.1, read as the reverse complement.
ACAGTGAGTAGGGGTGAGACAGACTCCCAGCGCTCAGACCCATCCCCATGTGTGCCTCCCCAGCCATTCACCTCACCGCACCTCACTGGTATTAGGGTAAAGGAATGGGAGGGATTTATTCTTACAGAGGCACCAACCTGTTACTATCATCAGTTCTCAGGGGTCCAACAAGTGATCCGCATCCTAAAATCCGCCACATTTTGATAAACACGCTCTGCCCCCTTAGCGGTAAGATGCGTCTCACTCTGCAACTAGAACGACGCATAGGATTTTTGCTGCACATGTGCAATTTATAAAACAAAATTGATATACAGGGGGGACAAAAAGACTCTTAACTGCGGCCGATGATACCTGACCCCCCTTGTGTTTAAAATCTTCCTGTTTAGGGTAGAACGTGTTGTGTTCACTTCTGTTAGTAAATGTGTACAGCACTGAGTATAAGTCCTGCTGTCTGTGATCTGGCTGCTCCTATTGATGCCCCTGAGATGTGTCATTCTTCATTGTGACTTTATTAGGGGCTGTTGAGTAACAGGCAGATGAATAACCCTTTTGTATAAGGCCTACTGTAACGCCCCACCCCTGAGAATCCGGGACAGTGGGAATCTTCAGCTGCAGTAAATTATTATCCGTCTCATCAGTCGTGTGATTGACAGCTGGAACCTGTGACAGAACCCAGCGCCCGGTCTGTGTATTAACCTCTCTGTGAACTGCTGTGAATTCATCTCTTAATTAAATCGAACCTTCGCTGTTATTAAAATACATTATTATTAATTAACTGCACACAAGTTATTTTATTTGTCCGTCTTTTACATTGCAAAGATCCTGCTGTGAAAATGATACAGCTGAATATGAAAACCCTGCTTGTGAAATATGTCAGTGAGTTTGGTTTCCCTGACCTCTAGCATCATTCATGGGAAAGTGGGTCGGCTGCCGACACTGTAGTCCTTGTGGCAGCTTTTCTACAGTTTTGTTTCATGAAAACATTTGCATATGTATCAATACTCACAGTCTGAATATTCAGTATGTATCAAATATATCTAATGACTGCCGAGGGGGTGGGGGTCATTAGGTCGACACCATATGGTCAACATTTGTTAGGTCGACAGGGTTAACAGGTCGACTGGTAAAAGGTAGACAGTGGATAAGGTCGACAGGTACTGTACAAAAGGTTGATAGGGTCAAAACATCAACCGGTAAAAGGTAGACAGTGGGTAAGGTCGGCACTATACAAAAGGTCGACAGTATCCAAAGGTCAACCGGTAAAAGATAGACAGTGGGTAAGTTCGACAGGTACTGTACAAAAGGTCGACAGGGCCAAAATGTTGACCGGTAAAAGGTAGACATTGGCTAAGGTCGGCGGGTACTGTACAAAAGGTCGACAGGGCCAAAATGTCGACCGGTAAAAAGTAGACAGTGGCTAAGGTCGGCGGGTACTGTACAAAAGGGTCGACAGGGCCAAAATGTTGACCGGTAAAAGGTAGACAGTGGCTAAGGTCGGTGGGTACTGTACAGAAGGTCGACAGGGCCAAAATGTCGACCGGTAAAAGGTAGACAGTGGGTAAGGTCGACAGGTACTGTACAAAAGGTCGACAGGGTAGACAGTGGGTAAGGTCGACAGGTACTGTACAAAAGGTCGACAGGACCAAAATGTCAACATGAAAGTGGTCAACACAAAAGAAGGCCTGCATAAGTTTGGTTTTTATTTTTTGTGGGTGTCATTTTGTATATTTAATCATATCTAAGCACAATTAATGTAAACGTGTAATCTCGTGGGCTCACTTCGCTCGCCACACTTCAGGCAAAGTTACTATTCCCATTCGCAGTTCACGTGGATGGTAAATCAAGAAAAAGTTGGAAAAACATGAAAAAAACAAACTTGTGTCGACCATTGTCATATACTGTAGAGTTTTTGTACCTGTCGACCTTAAGGACTGCCTACATTTGACCTTTTTCAACCTTTCGAAACTGTTGACCTTTTGACCCTGTTGACCTAATGCTTGTTGACCATATGGGGTCTACATATTGACTGTCGACCTAGACACTGTCGACGTATACATTGGAACTCCTGCCAACATGAAAAAGTTGGTGATCTAGGCTTTCCTCTGGTGAACTGATAGTTACGGCCACTGGGTAATGTCCTGGCAATTAGTAGTAACTTGGGCATAAACTGGGCAAGTGTGTTCACCATTAGCACCCGCTGGCACGTCCTGCGTAACAAGCACATACAGAGCACAAGGGATTTTTACATTTAAGATATGTGTATTTAGCACTAACATTTAACGTAATTAACCTTTGCCGAGACATAAAAGATGTCTTATTTTATTGGAAATTGGGGGTCATTCCGAGTTGTTCGCTCGCAAGCTGCTTTTAGCAGCTTTGCACACGCTAAGCCGCCGCCTACTGGGAGTGAATCTTAGCTTATCAAAATTGCGAACGAAAGATTAGCACAATTGCGAATAGACACTTCTTAGCAGTTTCTGAGTAGCTCCAGACTTACTCGGCATCTGCGATCAGTTCAGTGTTTGTCGTTCCTGGTTTGACGTCACAAACACACCCAGCGTTCCCCCAGACACTCCTCCGTTTCTCCAGCCACTCCCGCGTTTTTCCCAGAAACGGTAGCGTTTTTTCGCACACACCCATAAAACGGCCTGTTTCCGCCCAGAAACACCCACTTCCTGTCAATCACATTACGATCACCAGAACGAAGAAAAAACCTCGTAATGCCGTGAGTAAAATACCTAACTGCATAGCAAATTTACTTGGCGCAGTCGCACTGCGGACATTGCGCATGCGCATTAGCGACTAATCGCTCCGTTGCGATAAAAAAAAAACGAGCGAACAACTCGGAATGACCCCCATTGTTTTTATAGCACCTACATATGACGCAGTGTCGTACACAGATTCACATCAATCAGTCACATCACTCTTTTCCACAGTGGAGCTTACAATCTATATTACCTGCCATACACAATTGGATTATTTTAATCAAAAGTCCATTATCCTTCCAGTATGTCTTTGGAGTGTGGGGGAAAAACTGGAGCATCCGTGCAAGCAAGGGGAGAATATACAAACTCTGCACAGATAAGGCCCAGGTTGGACTCAAACCCATCAGATAATGCTGGCTACTCAGAGCCGGCCCTAACCAATATGATGCCCTAGGCAAGATTTTGGCTGGTGCCCCCTAGCACCACCGCTAGTTCCGCCTCTAACAGTGCATCCCTTTCCCAGCACCATCACCCCTCACCCTCAGTCATTATTTTGAGTTTCCTACCCCCTATATTTTAAATAAGAACAGTCGACGCACAGCCCAAAAAGGGTGTGTTTTTGCTGGCAAGGGGCATGGCCACACAATAGTACCCCCAATTCAAATTACACCACACAGTACTACAACTTTATTCACATTTTATCATGTGATAGTGTCCCTAATTCACGTTACATCACACAGTAGTACCACTATACCTTATATACATTACTCCTCACAGTAGTGCCCCTTATTCACATTAGAGCACACAGTAGTGCCCTTTTTATATATTACGCCACACAGTAGAACACCTTATACACATAATGCCACACATTAGTAATGCATTTATACACATAATACCACACTGTAATGCCCCTTACACATATGACACACGTTATTAATGTCCTTATAAACGTAATGTGCCTTACACATTATGACAGCCTTTATTAATGCCCTTATACACATAATGTCCCTTACACATATGCCACACATTATTAATGCCCTTATACACATAATGACACACATAGTGCCCCTTACACATTTGCTGCACATTATTAATGCATTTTTACACATGACATACATAATGCCCCTTACACATATGCCGAACACTGCTGCACTCAACTCACCAACTCACACACAACACTCACACAGCCGTAAACACTGTGACCTCTGCCTCTGCTTGGATACAGATGTGTCCTCATAAATCTTGTCTCAATGCTAATGTCGGGTGACTTTTCTTGATGAAAATGCATCTTATTTGCATATGGCTAGGATGCACAAGCAGCTTCTGCTGATTAAACTGATATGCAGCATGCCTATATACTGTGTGAGACTGTGGCTGTATCTGCATATGAAATGCTACACACAGAATATAGGCATGCCGCATATCATTTTAATCAGCAGAAGCTGCAGATGCCCCTAGGCATACCAAATGCCCTAGGCATTTGCCTAGTTTGCCTATACCTAGGGCCGGCTCTGTGGCTACTGTCCCACCGTGCTGTCACCTACTTGGTTACTTTTGGAGCAAAGCACTAGTGTGGGGCATTATTGCACAGTCCCAGTCCATGCTGCCCAATACTATGAGTCAGGGCTTTAAGATTACGCCCAAGTCATTGCACCCAGGTGTGTGATATTCCGGATATGGCGGCTAATTCTCCCTGGAGTCTGGGAGAAATCTCATACCTGGCAGGTGAGACGGCTACGACAAAATGTCCCCAGGGCAGCTGAGTGATGTCAGCTAGGAGCTGGTAGATTTACTCACTGCTTTACCAGGTCAGTCTCCGTCATTGTACACATGCAGGTGCAGACCCAGGTTGGCCTTTCAATTCCAAAAAGAATATTAAATAAACCCCACAAAATAAAAAGCATGATATGTAGTATGCCCATATATACTGTAAGTTACAGGCTTCTGGGTAGTATTCACCTTGCCCCAGGCGTCATGTTCCATTAATGCCCTCTTCTCTGGAGATTAGTACTTCATCGTATACCGTATAACGCTCTTGTTACGCATTTACGTATTTATTCATTTTTAGCTTGAATTTTTAAACTTAATTTTTTTCTTTCTCTACATACAGATTTTTTAATTTATTTTTTACTTGAAGCCCGAGGTGCGTGTCTTCTTCACCCAGTGTCTGTGACCAAACGTGCTGGGGGCATAGGTTCTTGGACCCTCTCCGAAAGGAGAAGGGCCCCGTTACTCCCCTACCCCTCAGAGCCAAAAGGGTTGCTGAGGGGAAAAAGGGTCTGTGGGTCCCCCCTTGCCGAAGCGCAGAGGGACCCTCGTGTATCCCCAAGGTTGGCCGAAGCTTCCCCCTGGGGATCGAAAACAGCCTCTGGACCTCTCCAAAAGGAGAGGGCATCTGCAACTAGGGGAGAGGGTGGCCCATAAGGGTCTCACCTAAACCCCGAACAAAAACCGGCGCGTGACACACTACAAAACATAAATAAGTGCTGGTGTTGTGCAAAACACGTGCGTGTATAAATAAATAAATAAGTCCCAGCCAGAAGGCCGGGGAGGGGGGGGGGGGGGTATAAAAAAATTTATCCTTGCCCTAGCCAAAAGGCCAGGGCAAAGGAAAGTGGGTGCAGACAGGCTACATACAGATTTTTTATTTTTTTTATTTACTTGAAGCCCGAGGTGCGGCGCTTCATCACCCAATGTCTGTAACCAAACGTGCCTCGGGCGTAGGTTCTTGGACCCTCTCCGAAAGGAGAAGGGCCCCGTTACTCCCCTATCCCTCAGAGCCAAAAGGCCTACTGAGGGAAAAAAGGGACTGTGGGTCCCCCCTTGCCGAAGCGCAGAGGGACCCTCGTGTATCCCCAAGGTTGGCCGAAGCTTCCCCCTGGGGATCGAAATCGGCCTCTGGCCCTCCCCTAAAGGAGAGGGCCTCAGCAACTTAGGAGAGAGGGTGGCCCATAAGGGCCTCACCTAAACCCCAAACAAAAAACCGTGACAGTGACACACTACAAAACATAAAAAAGTGCTGGTGTTGTGCAAGAGTGCAAAACACGTGCGTGGGCATATAAATAAATAAATAAGCCCCAGCCAGAAGGCCGGGGGGGTATAAAAAATTATCCTTGCCCTAGCCAGAAGGCCAGAGCAAAGGAAGTGGGTGCAGACAGGAAGGGTTGAAGTGTTAAGTGCTAAAGTGCCTTCGTGCATTGGTGGTCCGAATCCCCAGTGCATTTCCGGCACCCCTGTCCGTTTCAGTTCCAGGGGCACAAAACACCTCGAGCTTCAGGCTGCTCCCGACCTCTCAGCCAGACCAAGCTTCATACCCACTCTGTGCCAGGGTCAACCCCCAGTACGAGAGTAGATACTAGACCAGGCCGTTCCCGCTCCACGTAGGGGGTCCTATTTCAACCCCCAAGAAGGCAACGGATACTAAGCCCGGTTTTTCTCCACTCTCGACCAGAGGCATTGCCACATCCCGGCATGGTACTCCACAAGGTGTTTCTCCATTCCACATCTAGGAACCTCTCACGCTCCTAGTGTAAGAACAGGTACTCCACCAAGTGTTTCCCTCAAGCAGGTACTACACTTGATCTTAGCCAAAAGGCCGACAGGCTACATACAGATAATTCATTAAAACCGTTCTTACTTAAATAAAGCTGTACTATTGCTGATGTTCTGGAAATACCTTCCTGAGGTGGTGGCATTAAATTATAGAGAAAAACTATTTACTGCGGTGAAAAAAAAAACATTTTCGCAGCTTGATAAATATTTTATTTGTACTGTTACCATTGGGCACTAAGGGGGTGATTCCTGGGCAGCAAAAATGAGCTTATCGCTAGTGAAAACAGCATTCTCGATGGCGACAGCCTCAGTAGTGTATGCAATAAAGCGAAAGCAAACTAATTTCTCGGCTAAACCACCCATATTCACTCTTTGATAAATACGCTTATACAGTAAATCTGTACTTTTTATTTCTTTCTATTAGACGTAAGTGGTTCGGTTTTGACTCGGTTATGCTTGGATCTGAAAACGTAATTTTATTGTCTGTCTGGCTTGCACGTGTTTTGTGTAGCCAATAAGATGATGTTCTAAGTTGGCGAAAAGAATTGAGCTGAAGTATACAGGAGAGCGTGGTGCATGTATAGAAAGTAGAATGGATTTAAACAACAGTACACACAGGTATGGAGACGACCTTAAAGTATCCAGAGGTCAACCGGTGGACCCCCAAGTCTGTGTTGGTACCAGTTCCATGTGTCTCACAATAAAAATGGGAACTGTGGGGGTCATTCCGAGTTGATCGCTCGCTAGCAGTTTTTAGCAGCCGTGCAAACGCTATGCCGCCTCCCACTGGGAGTGTATGTTTGCTTAGCAGAAGTGCGAACGAAAGGTTCGCAGAGCGGGGACAAATTTTTTTTGTGCAGTTTTAGAGTAGCTCCAAACCTACTCCTAGCTTGCGATCACTTCAGACTGTTCAGTTCCTGTTTTGATGTCACAAACACGCCCTGCGTTCGCCCAGCCACGCCTGCGTTTTTCCTGGCACGCCTGCGTTTTTTTGAACACTCCCTGAAAACGGTCAGTTGACACCCAGAAACGCCCACTTCATGTCAATCACTCTGCGGCCAGCAGTGCGACTGAAAAGCTTCGCTAGACCTTGTGGAAACGACATCGTTCATTGTAATAGTACATCGCGCGTGCGCATTGCGACGCATACGCATGCGCAGAAGGGAACGAAAGCAGCTAGCGATCATCTCGGAATGACCCCCGTGACCATATTTACCTCAGGTTTCTTAAAACCTTTCAACCATGTATATCACTTTGTATTCAGGGTGTACAATATTTGTGCTAATGAGGCCCTTAAAGATAGATTTACAGGGCATGCATCAAATACCGGATATACAGGATGGGCCTGTGAACCCTATTGCATTATGGGAACAGATAATGGTTATTTAATGTGTTTGGTTGGCTACATAAATGTGGTATATTACGTGCCACCGGATTCTTAGCCTATTTTAAGTCTGAGCGTCTGCTCTGTTCTTAGAGGTAAATCTTCTGCTCACGTCTCCGACATCTCAGTTCATCAATTCTCCCGCCAGACCAGACATGTCTGAGGGATCTCCGCACTGACGACATAAACACCAAACCCCCATTTGGCCAGAATCTCAACCTGCAAAAAAGTGGCTTCAGCAGACCAAATTGAGTATAATATTCTATTTCTCCCCACCCAGCATGTAGTCATCTATAAAACCGTGTTTAACTCTTACCTAAACTTTATGGAAACATTAAACAGCTAATTAACTTAATGAATGTGAGTAATTACAACCTGATAAAGTCAAGATTTGCTGAACTGTTTTCCTAAATTAGTAACGTTTAAGTTACATCCTTATCGTCCCGCTGGGAAGGCTTTAAAGAAACCAAAAAAAGGACTGCGCAAATTAAATGAAGTTCACGCTACGTGTATTTGGCCTATTTACGTTACTTTAAATTCTTTTACTAAGAGCATAGAAAAATACTTCAAGTATTTATAAGAGATATTTTTATTGGATAGAAATTATATTAAAAGTAAATGTTATGTTAAGCATTGAATAAGTAATAGACCAATTAGGGATCTGTCTACAATAAATAAATGTAAACTTTTCCTTGTCAAAGTGGAGCCTGACATTTTGTGGGTGGAACTTTGTGCCTCGTGCCTCATTGATGTCACATACAGAGCGGACGGATTGGTTTCGCCCAGTGTGTATTTGAGGGGTTAAATTTACCCGATAATTAATGAGTCATATTTGCACTTAAATGAGCAAGTAATTCCTCTGAAACCCAAGTCACTGACTTACTAACGTCTTTAATATTATTTCTATAATCTCATTACAGGCATTTTATGCCAGTGAGTATTAGCGGCTGCCTAGCAAGCTGCACTAATGGATTTACTTTGGAAAATCTGAGCTCCTGGCGGTTGCCCAGCCTTGGTAAACAGTAAATATACTATTGTTGCAGAGACTTAAATAAAACTATCAGTTTTTACATGTAACCAACAACAAGATTAGTGCATGGAGTCAGTGGGATCCTGTAACGTCAAATAGATCATTGTGCCAAAGAGGCTTCCTTGACTTTCAAGCGACACAATTGAAGCCTGTATTATGCAGCAGAGAAGCCACTGATCCAAATAGGTGTTGCATAGATCACTACAGACACGCACACGTATTCAAGAGATTTAAATGATCACTAACCTGTTGTCTAGGGTGTCCTAGAAACTACCTTGAGTGATCCATCGTGTGTACTCTCAGCAGCCGTGCAATATATAGGGTGGAATTCAATTGTTGGAAAAGTTGGTTGGGTGCCTGTTTTTTCCTGTCTATTAGATAGGAAAAAAACAGACTCCTAACTGACTTTTCAAACAACTGAATACCCCCCATAGTGTCTAATAATGTCAAAGCAAGAAAACAGAAGCAAGCTGCGAATTTGTGCTGGAAATGTTAAATAGTTAATTAACAAATTGGAAAATATTCAAAGTCCCAAGCAGTGGGGATAAGCAGATATTTTAACTGCAGTAATTTCATCCACCCTTCGTGAAGTCATCTCATGATGTCATCTGTTGATGCAGTGAGTTGTTTTCAGCTGGTAAGAAAAATAAGCACTTTTAACGTATACTGTACCCCTTTCAGACCAAAAACCCGGGTCCAGCTTGGGTCACTGAAGACTGGTTTCAAGCTGTCTCACAGTAGCTTGAGACCCGTTCTCACCGTGGGGGTCATTCCGAGTTGATCGCTCGCTAGCTATTTTTTTGCAGCGCTGCGATCAGATAGTCGCCGCCTATGGGGGAGTGTATTTTTGCTTTGCAAGTGTGCGAACGCTTGTGCAGCCGAGCGGTACAAAAAAAGTTTTGTGCCGTTTCTGAGTAGGACAGAACTTACTCAGCCGCTGCAATCATTTCAGCCTGTCCGGTCCCAGAATTGACGTCAGACACCCGCCCTGCAAACGCTTGGACACGCCTGCGTTTTTCCAACCACCCCCTGAAAACGGTCAGTTGACACCCATAAACGGCCTCTTTCTGTCAATCAACTTGCGATCGGCTGTGCGAATGGATTCTTCGTTAAATCCATCACCCAGCACCGATCCTCTTTGTCCCCGTACGACGTGCCTGCGCATTGCGATGCATACGCATGCGCAGTTTTGCCGAGTTTTAACCTGATCGCTGCGCTGCAAAAAGTTTCTAGCAAGCGATCAACTCTGAATGACCCCCGGTTTGCTGGATCTGGGATATTGCCTGAGATTCTCCTCTGTTGGTGCTTGGAGACGATCATCTCCAAGCAGTGGTGAGTTAGCTCTCCACAGGGTTTGAAGAGGACCCAGGTTGAATAACCCGGGAAACCCGTTCACGCTGACCGTGACCTGGGTCCTTCCTGGACCAACCCAGGTAGATACCTGTGTTGGATTCCCAGGGCTACTATTTTTCAGGGACTTTTTCACACCAAGCTGCGACCCATGTTATTGCCATGGTGGGAAAGTGGTATTTGTTTGTTCTATAAATTCCTGTAACGCAGGAAGAGTGAAGGGAAAAAACAAGTTTACTGAGATAAAAAAACAAAAACAAAAATATACAATCTTTTTTTTATTTTATTCGTCCTACCCAGCCAACTCTCCTCCTAACCCTGTTGTCTACGCTCACTGTCTACCCCGTCTGTGTCACCCCGGTCTGTCAGCCCCTCACCTTTTAGATTGTAAGCTCGCAAGAGCAGGGCCCTCTTTCCTCATGTGCCTTTCCTTTTCTTACTTACGCTACAGTATCTTATACCCTATACTCCCTTTGATGGCACCTAACCCCGGGTTTTCTATACCTGTCCTATATTGTCTTGTACTGTAAGTGTTTTTTTCTGTTTGCTCATTTGATTATGTACTGTGTAATGGGCGCTGCGGATCCCTTGTGGCGCCATATAAATAAAATATAATAATAATAATAATACAATTAATTAAAATGTATACATAAAAATAAATAGAGACTTATGGGTCCCATACATCAGGCAGGTATCAGGGCAGTCCCCCCTGATGCCTGGGTCAGGGGATTGGAGAAATCTAACATGTTGGAAATCCTCAATTTGCCATTACCAGCCCTAAAAATTATTGGGATCAGCGATTTCTAGCATGCAGTTTTTTGCAAATACCTGATGGTTTGCCGATCATCAATGTCAGCAAATTCGCATTTTATCTCCGATGATCGGATTACCATCGTCAGAATGTGGAGTCGGCCCGTAGATGTATGGGCCACATTCGATATACACTGAACAACTTTAATAAACCCTGTGTAATGGAGAATGGTGCGATACAGTTAACAATTGTCCTATGGGCAGGCCACAATTTTGAGGATCCATTTATATCATTAGGTATCCCCCTTTTTATTTCCTCATATCACTATCATAAATCCCCCATATAATGACCCCTCCCATCAATCCCCCATATCATTATCATAAATTCTCCATATATCATTAATAATCCCCTTTATAGTGTCCTCCATCAATTCTCTATAAAATGCCTGACATAAATCCCCCAATATCAACAGTCCCCCATTAATCCCCTATATTATCATGTCCCCATCATTTCCCCATATTATCTCCTCCCTCACGTCCCACATCATGTCTCACATTCTATTACCTGGCTGTCCGGCTGCCCCCACTTGCTGACTGCGTTTCCTGCTCAGTGAGTAAGAGTACATCCCAGTTCCCAGCCTCTCTGAGCGCACCAAAATTTTGGTGCCCTAGCACACCACATTCTGGGGCTTCCATTGCCTTGCGGTTTAAAGTGCCACATCAGGGAGCTCATTGAGTGAATTCTGCGCAGGGCCCTCTTGCCGCCGGGCCCTGAAGCAGCTGCTGGCCCTACATTTCTGCCGATGGTACCACCATAAATTGTCTATTAATAATCATACAAATGAACCAATATCCAATAACATACAACAGTCAGTTACCAATAACTCAATCGTGGTAACAAACATCCATTAATCTCTTATATTACAAAGGCTTTGGTAAAATGCAAATCTTCCATCAGTCTTAGGGGGTAATTCAGACCTGATCGATAGGCAGCGATTTTTGCTGTCCTGCGATCAGATAGTCGCCGCCTACAGGGGAGTGTATTTTAGCTCTGCAAGTGTGCGATCGCATGTGTAGCAGAGCTGCACAAACTGATTTTGTGCAGTCTCTGCGCAGCCCAGGACTTACTCAGCCGCTGCGAACACTTCAGCCTGTCCGAGACCGGATTTGACGTCAGACACCCTCCCTGCAAACGCTTCTACACGCCTGCGTTTTTCCAGACACTCCCTGAAAACGGTCAGTTGCCACCCACAAACGCCTTCTTCCTGTCAATCTCCTTACGATTGCCGATCCGTTCGGAATCTTCGCACTATCCCGTCGCTGACCGGCGATCCCCGTTGCTGCGGACCGTTGCGAGCGCAGTTCAAATCTGATCCTAGGCTGTGTGAAAACGTAGCCTAGCGATCAGGTCTGAATCGGCCCCTTACTTTTCTTGCAAACAACCGTATTTCTAACATATTATAGAATAATGCCGTCACCAATCAGAAAACACAGTAAAATCTAAGCAATTCAAGATAATTGTGTCTGTGCTTTGTGCGATAATGAAGATTCTTTTCCTGTTTAATCTCTTTTATGCCTGGGGGTGATTTTACCCCTCACCCCTCCAAACGGTGGATGCATTACCTGCGTACCTCGTATTAAGACCAGCTTCCGCTGTTAGTTCCCCGCTGCTGGGTGGTCACGTTTCACTTGAGAATGGCTCCTAAGTAGAGATGGAAATCTTCCACGTAGGATCCTAAATGCAAACAACACTCAGCTCATCCAAACAAGCCAGAGCCGCCCGTAGACAAGACAAGTGTGTTCCCGTCTCCCAGTACCTCTGCTGTTTAGAATCTTCGATTATGACGCATCCACAGATGTTCATCGTCAGCTTCGTGTGGACCTTGTTGTCCATACCAGCTAAAGACAGGAAACTCTTGAGATTGCAATCTCGCATGACAAATGATCAACACTTATGATGGCACAGTTTTACGTTGTAGAGGATAAACTTTGTGTCTTGCATCTGCCATCTTTTTATTATGTTTATTCAGAACACTGAGCTTCAACTCGTATCATGAAGTTTTCAGTCCATAGACGGCATCACTGGCTACCTTCTGTGGCACCACAAACAAGTCCGCTAACTCTTTAGTCTAGTTGTAGACCTCTTAGGACAGTCCACGTTCATGTCCACTGTTTTTATGAAGAGAGTCTTGTGTCCACATGGGCTCATGGATCTGATAGGAGTTGGGGTTGGATTAGTTTGGGGAAGGCATACTCTCCAACTGTACCTTTTTGGCCGGTACAGTACTGTTTTTTCTCTATCGTCCTAAGTGGATGCTGGGGTTCCTGAAAGGACCATGGGGAATAGCGGCTCCGCAGGAGACAGGGCACAAAAAAGTAAAGCTTTTACCAGATCAGGTGGTGTGCACTGGCTCCTCCCCCTATGACCCTCCTCCAGACTCCAGTTAGATTTTGTGCCCGAACGAGAAGGGTGCAATCTAGGTGGCTCTCCTAAAGAGCTGCTTAGAGAAAGTTTAGCTTAGGTTTTTTACTTTACAGTGAGTCCTGCTGGCAACAGGATCACTGCAACGAGGGACTTAGGGGAGAAGTAGTGAACTCACCTGCGTGCAGAGTGGATTTGCTGCTTGGCTACTGGACACTAGCTCCAGAGGGACGATCACAGGTACAGCCTGGATGGTCACCGGAGCCGCGCCGCCGGCCCCCTTGCAGACGCTGAAGAGAGAAGAGGTCCAAAATCGGCGGCTGAAGACTCCTGAGTCTTCATAAAGGTAGCGCACAGCACTGCAGCTGTGCGCCATTTTCCTCTCAGCACACTTCACACAACAGTCACTGAGGGTGCAGAGCGCTGGGGGGGGCGCTCTGAGAGGCAAATAAAAACCTTATTAGAGGCAAAAAATACCTCACATATAGCCCACAGAGGCTATATGGAGATATTTAACCCCTGCCTAACTTCAAAAATAGCGGGAGACGAGCCCGCCGTAAAAGGGGCGGGGCCTATCTCCTCAGCACACAGCGCCATTTTCTCTCACAGAAAAGCTGGAGAGAAGGCTCCCAGGCTCTCCCCTGCACTGCACTACAGAAACAGGGTTAAAACAGAGAGGGGGGGCACTGATTTTGGCGATATTGTATATATATAAAAGATGCTATAAGGGAGAAACACTTATATAAGGTTGTCCCTATATAATTATAGCGTTTTTGGTGTGTGCTGGCAGACTCTCCCTCTGTCTCCCCAAAGGGCTAGTGGGTCCTGTCCTCTGTCAGAGCATTCCCGGTGTGTGTGCTGTGTGTCGGCACGTGTGTGTCGACATGTATGAGGACGATGTTGGTGAGGAGGCGGAGAAATTGCCTGTAATGGTGATGTCACTCTCTAGGGAGTCGACACCGGAATGGATGGCTTATTTAGAGAATTACGTGAGAATGTCAACACGCTGCAAGGTCGGTTGACGACATGAGACGGCCGACAATCTATTAGGACCGGTCCAGGCGTCTCAGAAACACCGTCAGGGGTTTTAAAAACGCCCATTTACCTCAGTCGGTCGACACAGACACAGACACGGACACTGAATACAGTGTCGACGGTGAATAAACAAACGTATTTCTCATTAGGGCCACACGTTAAGGGCAATGAAGGAGGTGTTACGTGTTTCTGATACTACAAGTACCACAAGAAAGGGTATTATGTGGGAGTGGAAAAAACTACCTGTAGTTTTTCCTGAATCAGATAAAATAAAATGAAGTGTGTGATGATGCGTAGGGTTACCCCGATAGCAAATATTGGCGTTATACCCTTTCCCGCCAGAAATTAGGGTACGTTGGGAAACACCCCTTAGGGTGATAAGGCGCTCACACGCTTATCAAGTGGCGTTACCGTCTCCAGATACGGCCGCCCTCAAGGAGCCAGCTGATAGGAAGCTGGAAAAATATCCTAAAAAGTATATACACACATACGGTGGTTATACTGCGACCAGCGATCGCCATCAGCCTGGAGATGCAGTGCTGGGTTGGCTTGGTCGGATTCCCTGACTGAAAATATTTTATTCATGTAGAGCATTTAATAGGATGCATTCTATATATATGTATGTGAGATGCACAGAGGGATATTTGCTCTCTGGCATCAAGATAAGTGCGTTGTCCATATCTCCCAGAAGATGTCAGGGACACGACAGTGGTCAGGTGATACAGATCCCATACGGCAGATGGAAGTATTGCTGTATAAAGGGAAGGAGTTATTTGGGGGTCGGTCCATCGGACCTGGGGACCACAGCAACAGCTGGGAAATCCAACCTTTTTTACCCCAAGTTACATCTCAGCTAAAAAAGACACCGTCTTTTCAGCCTCAATCTTTCCTTTCCCATGAGGGCATGCAGGCAAAAGGCCAGTCATATCTGCCCAGACATAGAGGTAAGGGAAGTAGACTGCAGCAGGCAGCCCTTTCCCAGGAAAAGAAGCCCTCCACCGCGTCTGCCAAGTCCTCAGCATGACGCTGGGGCCGTGCAAGCGGACTCAAGGTGGGGGGGTAGTCTCAAGAGTCTCAGGGCGCAGTGGGATCACTCGCAAGTTGACCCCTAGATCGTACGAGTATTATCCCAGGGGTAAAGATTGGAGAGTCGAGACATCTTCTCCTCGCAGGTTCCTGAAGTCTGCTTTACCAACGGCTCCCTCCGACAGGGAGGCAGCATTGGAAACAATTCACAAGCTGTATATCCAGCAGGTGATAATCAAAGTACCCCTCCTACGACAAGGAAAAGGGTATTATTTTTCCACACTATATTGTGGTACTGAAGCCAGACGGCTTGGTGACACATAGTCTAAATCTAAAATGTTTTGAACACTTACATAAAAGGTTCAAATCGAGATAAAGTCACTCAGAGCAGTGATAGCGAACCGGAAAAAAGGGGACTATATGGTGTCCCTGGACATCAAGGATTACCTCCATGTCCAAATTTTGTCCTTCTCATCAAGGGTACCTCTGGTTCGTGGTACAGAACTGTCAATATCAGTTTCAGACGATGCCGTTTGAATTATCCACGGCACCCCGGGCCTTTTTACCAAGGTAATGGCCGAAAAGATGTTTCTTCAAAGAAAAAAGGCATCTAAATTATCCCTTACTTGCACGACCTAAAAAGGGCAAGTTCCAGAGAACAGTTGGAGGTCGGAAGAGCACTATCTAAAGTAGTTCTTCGACGGCACGACTGGATTCTAAATATTCCAAGAATCGCAGCTGTTTTCCGACGATACGTCTGCTGTTCCTAGGGATGATTCTGGACACGGTTCAGAAAAAGGTTTTTCTTCCCGAGGAAAAAGCCAAGGAGTTATCCGACCTGTCAGGAACCTCCTAAAACCAGGAAAGGTGTCTGTACATCAATGCACAAGAGTCCTGGGAAAAATGGTGGCTTTTTACGAAGCAATTCCATTCGGCAGATTCCATGCAAGAATTTTCCAAAGGGATCTGTTGGACAAATGGTCAGGGTCGCATCCTCAGATGCACCTGCGAATAACCCTGTCGCCAAGGACAAGGGTATATCTTCTGTGGTGGTTGCAAAAGGCTCATCTATTGGAGGGCCGCAGATTCGGCATACAGGATTTGATCCTGGTGACCACGGACGCCAGCCTGAGAGGTTGGGGAGCAGTCACACAAGGAAGAAACTTCCAGGGGGTATGGACGAACCTGGAAAAGTCTCTTCACATAAACATTCTGGTACTAAGAGCAATCTAAAATGCTCTAAGCCAGGCGGAACCACTCCTGCAAGGAAAACCGGTGTTGATTCAGTCGGACAACATCACGGCGGTCGCCCATGTAAACAGACAGGGCGGCACAAGAAGCAGGAGTGCAATGGCAGAAGCTGCCAAGATTCTTCGCTGGGCGGAGAATCACGTAATAGCACTGTCAGCAGTGTTCTTCCCGGGCGTGGACAACTGGGAAGCAGACTTCCTCAGCAGACACGATATTCACCCGGGAGAGGGGGGTCTTCATCCAGAAGTCTTCCACATGCTAATAAACTGTTGGGAAAGACCAATGGTAGACATGATGGCGTCTCGCCTCAACAAGAAACTGGACAAGTATTGCGCCAGGTCAAGAGATCCACAGGCAATAGCTGTGGACGCACTGGTAACACCTTGGGTGTACAAATCAGTATATGTGTTTCCTCCTCTGCCTCTCATACCAAAGGTATTGAAGATTATACGGTGAGGAGGAGTAAGAACAATACTAGTGGCTCCGGATTGGCCAAGAAGGACTTGGTACCCGGAACTTCAAGAGTTGGTCACGGACGACCCGTGCCCTCTACTTCTGAGAAGGGACCTGCTACAACAGGGTCCCTGTCTCTTTCAAGACTTACCGCGGCTGCGTTTGACGGCATGGCGGTTGAACGCCAGATCCTAAAAGGGAAAGGCATTCCAGAAGAAGTCATTCCTACCTTGATTAAGGCAAGGAAGGAAGTCACCGCGAAACATTATCACCGCATTTGGCGAAAATATGTCGCGTGGTGCGAGGATCGGAGTGTTCCGACGGAGGAATTTCAACTGGGTCGTTTCCTACATTTCCTACAATCAGGATTGTCTATGGGTCTCAAATTGAGATCTATTAAGGTTCAAATTTCGGCCCTGTCAATATTCTTCCAAAAAGAATTGGCCTCAGTTCCTGAGGTACAGACTTTTGTTAAAGGAGTACTGCATATACAGCCTCCTGTGATGCCTCCGGTGGCACCGTGGGATCTAAATGTAGTTTTAGATTTCCTCAAATCCCATTGGTTTGAACCATTGAAAAAGGTGGATTTTAAATATCTCACATGGAAAGTGACTATGTTACTGGCCCTGGCTTCCGCCAGGAGAGTATCTAAATTGGCGGCTTTATCTTATAAAAGCCCTTATCTAATCTTCCATTCGGATAGGGCAGAACTGAGGACTCGTCCGCATTTTCTCCCTAAGGTGGTATCAGCGTTTCACCTGAACCAACCTATTGTGGTGCCTGCGGCCACTGGCGACTTGGAGGACTCCAAGTTGTTGGACGTTGTCAGAGCCTTAAAAATATACATTTCAAGGACGGCTGAAGTCAGAAAATCTGACTCGCTGTTGATACTATATGCACCCAACAAGTTGGGTGCCCCTGCTTCTAAGCAGACGATTGCTCGTTGGATTTGTAACACAATTCAACTTGCTCATTCTGTGGCAGGCCTGCCACAGCCTAAATCTGTTAAGGCCCATTCCACAAGGAAGGTGGGCTCATCTTGGGCGGCTGCCCGAGGGGTCTCGGCATTACAATTCTGTCGAGCAGCTACGTGGTCGGGGGAAAACACGTTTGTAAAATTCTACAAATTTGATACCCTGGCAAAAGAGGACTTGGAATTCTCTCATTCGGTGCTGCAGAGTCATCCGCACTCTCCCGCCCGTTTGGGAGCTTTGGTATAATCCCCATGGTCCTTTCAGGAACCCCAGCATCCACTTAGGACGATAGAGAAAATAAGAATTTACTTACCGATAATTCTATTTCTCGGAGTCCGTAGTGGATGCTGGGCGCCCATCCCAAGTGCGGATTATCTGCAATACTGTACATAGTTATTGTTAACAAATTCGGGTTATATTGTTAAGGAGCCATCTTTAAGAGGCTCTTTCTGTTATCATACTGTTAACTGGGTTTAGATCACAAGTTGTACGGTGTGATTGGTGTGGCTGGTATGAGTCTTACCCGGGATTCAAATTGCCTCCCTTATTGTGTACGCTCGTCCGGGCACAGTACCTAACTGGAGTCTGGAGGAGGGTCATAGGGGGAGGAGCCAGTGCACACCACCTGATCTGGTAAAAGCTTTACTTTTTTGTGCCCTGTCTCCTGCGGAGCCGCTATTCCCCATGGTCCTTTCAGGAACCCCAGCATCCACTACGGACTCCGAGAAATAGAATTATCGGTAAGTAAATTCTTATTTTTATGGTCTTTACCAGCCAAAAAGGGCTTTGTACCGGGTTTTGGCGTTTCCCAATCTTACTCAATCCTATGGGACCCGAGCATCGCTATCGACGGTTCTAGATTGAGCCTGCATGCAGGCTCAATCTAGCGGGTCGCTCACTTCAGCGCTGTGTGAAGTGAGCGGGCCCCCCACCCACCTCGCTCAGCACATTGCTTTGTGCTGAGCGGGGGGAGAGATGTGTGATGAGCGGTCTGTGTTAAGATCACACAACACACATCTCTCCCGTCAGTACTAGCCTTAACACCGTGCAATTTATCACTCTCCAAGGCTTGATAAATCTGGGCCTTAGGTGTCTATTTACTAAGCCTTGGATGGAGATTAAGTGGACGGAGATAAAGTACCAGCCAATCACTGTCTTAGAGGGACATGTACTAAGCAGTGACAAAAGTGGAGAAGTGAGCCAGTGGAGAAGTTGCCCATGGCAACCAATCAGCATTGAAGTAACATTTAAAATTTGCATAGTATAAAAATATACAGAGCAGCTGATTGGTTGCCATGGGCAACTTCTCCACTGGCTCACTTCTCCACTTTTATCACTGCTTAGTACATGTCCCCATAAGTGCCATGTCACAGGCTGGGTTTGAAAAATGACAGTTAGGAGCTGATTGGCTGGCACTTTATCTCCATCTACTTTATCTCCACTCAAGGCTTAGTAAATAGACCCCTTAGTGAGGAATCGTTGCTGGTTTTTTTTTACAAATTTCCATTAAAAACTGGGTCACATTGGAGTCTTCAGGGCAGACTACCAGCTATACTGGGCATCCGGTCATTGCTAAATCAGGTCACCCATACACACACATTGAGGGGCAGATGTATTAACCCTGGAGAAGTGATGAAGCAGTGATAAGTGCAAGGCGGTAACGCACCAGCCAATCAGCTCCAATATGTACATTTACAGTTAGAAGCTGATTGGCTGGTGCGTTATCACCATGCACTTATCACTGCTTTATCACTTCTCCAGGGTTAATACATCTGCCCCTGAATGTGCAAAGTGAAAAGTTAACTATTACCGTTCCGGGCCATTACACCTGGGTATTGCACAGCAGCCATGTCAATATTGTCTTGGTGAATTGCAGCAAAAAGAGATTTTATGTTTTTTTGGCGGGAATAAACAAATCCTGGTTATCGCCTCCATCTGGACTGCTAATGATAAATGTGCCATCCGACCTTCTCATTCGTCCACATTATAATTTTAGGGGGGAGCAAATTAAATATTTGTCGTTATGTTTCTCAAATCTCATTATGCGGCGTCCAGGTGATTTATAGGGTATGTATTTGGGTGGCAGAGGCCAGGTGCGTGGAACATGACACAGGCCTCATTCTCTACATGTTTATGGGCTGATATCCTTCGCTGTACACTCAGGGGGCTGCGTTTCAGGTGGGATTTAGGAGCATATTTAAATTCACACTTCACGTGTGATAAAAGTGGAGAAGTGAGTCAGTGGAGACGTTGACCATGGCAACCAATCAGCACTGACGTAACATTTAGAATTTGCATACTATAAAAGTATACAGAGCAGCTGATTGGTTGCCATGGTATAAAATAGCACACCTGATCTAGGCAACGTGCAGTAAGACACAACTCTACGTGGTGATAGCAGCCCAGTAATAGCAGAATAGAGGGACTAGATTTGGTCATTAATGCTGTTTTCTGTTACCTGGTCATTAGTGTGAGATATAGGGAAGACAGAGATACTCCCATCTAGGCTGTAGCAGACATTTATATTGTTATCATTTGCAAAGCATCGCCATTTATCTCAGTGTTTCACAGTGAATAAATATTATTACCTCCAAATCACACTTGCAGCTTCTTCCGGTATTCCCAGGAGACTCCAGAATTACGTGTATTCCTCCCAGATCACGCCTCTCATTATTGTATAGTGGGCGGGGGCCTTGATATCACGAATTGTATGACAAGTCCCCGCCTCTGCTGCGAGTCAGGTCCTCGGGGACGTGGTTTGCATCATTGCGTGGCTGTGGGTGGGTCCCTGTGTCACGAGTTCTGTCCTGACACCCCCCATGCCATTGCCACTTGTGGGGCATACACATTAGACGAGAAAGTAAAAGATCTCAATCAGAAGGGCCAGTCTGAGTGGGATCTTTTACAGTCTCGTCCAGTGTGTACACTCAATGTCTTTAACGATGCACGCTACCGTGCATCGTTAACAACCCCCTCCCTCGTCTGAACATGTACAGAAAACGGAGGTTCTCGATAACAACTGCCAAGCTGCAGATGCATCATGGGCGTCGTTCCCCCCCGCCGTCGCTCCCTTCCCTGCTGGCATCAGCAAGTGTGTATGCACTTGCCGATACCGGCACCCCACCGGTTCCCCGCCACCGTCAATATCGACATCGGCGTTGACTCGTTTAGTGTTTACTGGGGTTTAGGTCTTTCCTCTCAGATACTACTCCGATGGAAGTTCCAAAAAGTAGCAAGTGTGATATTTATCATTCATCTATTCGGTATCCAGCGCGCTGAATATTATTGGAGGAAAGCAATATACAGGTTGAGTATCCCATATCCAAATATCCTGAAATATGGAATATTCCGAAATACGGAATTTTTGGAGTGAGAGTGAGATAGTGAAACCTTTGTTTCTGATGGCTCAGTGTACACAAACTTTGCTTAATACACAAAGTTATTGAAAAATATTGTATAGAATTACCTTCAGGCCGTGTGTATAAGGTGTATATGGAACATAAATGCATTCTGTGCTTAGACTTAGGTCCCATCGCCATGATATCTCATTACGGTATGCAATTATTCCAAAATACGGAAAAATCCGATATGCAAAATACTTCTGGTCCCAAGCATTTTGGATAAGGGATACTCAACCTGTATAAATAAAATTATAATTTTCTATCATTATTCAATCTTTTCACTATTTAATCTTTTGCCGAGGGGCTTTGCTCTTCCTTCCTCGTGTATGCTTGAGGTGCCGTTCTTGACTGATGTTCAGCTTATACGCCAAGCCCGAGGCTACAGGAGCTGTGAATGAATTAGTTACACTGCGCACAGTAGGTTGACTGAGCTATGTCAAGCATCCAGGTTCCCGCCTTTGATTTTCAGACTTGACCCGTGAGGTGTATGGGATCAATTGCTTCTATATCCCTCACCTTTGAATGTGTGGCGACTTGTCAGCTCTTGCAGCACTCTCTTCTCTTAATAAAGATTGATACAGCTGTTTCGCTGTTAGTCAAAGCCCATCGTTCTTAGGCCCTGACAGTCCAGCATGTCTCCAAATGTTCTCTGCTCACCCCTGAGTTTAGAAAAACAAACAAGATGAGAAAGCAAACAGTGGGACTGTATTATACCTATGTAATCTGCCGTCAGTGTGCAGGTGCTGTGCAGGTAGTGCAGCTCTCCTCCGTCACTTTGCCCCGCCCAGGCCCGCTCAGGTGCAGTATGTGTACAAGGGGTATGAGGAATGCAGGGAAGCACAATATATTGTTGGAATAAGTTGGGCACCAGACCACTTCTTATTAAATAATAATTTCTGTATTCATTTTCCACCAGCACATGACATAATGGAACAATATATTCCTCCTCCTGCACAGTTCTTATCAGAATGTCACTACATAGTGTTTATAGCTGCTGAGCATTACCTCCCACTTCTATTGTAGTCTATGGGAGGAGACTACAGTAGGGAATCTCCTCCTTCAGTAACGTGCGGCTCTTTGACATGGGGCCTATCCAGTCTTTCTCCACACTCTGGCCTGGGTGGATGCTTTGTATACTCCTGTGCTGTCTTTAGAGCCTCTTGTAGCCACCTCGGCCTGCCCCAGGAACGCTAGGTGAGTACATTACTGATTCATCCTCCTGGCTACTTACTACTAGCCCAATTCACTTCTTTACCACACTCCCCTGATGATTCTTCTCAGCTACCAGAGGGCGTGAACTCACGCTGTCCCCATTGGATGTAATACATATATATTCTCAGAAATATTATTTATTCAAGCCAGCTCACAGTGCACCATTTACAGGACTGCCATCAGAAATTGTGCCCCCCCCCCCCCCCCACCCCAAAAAAAAAAGATTCTGTCACACTGCTCCACTCCAGGAGAGGCTTGTTTTAAGTCCTCCATGCGCATCAGCCCCTAGTTGTTGTGCCGCCTCTGCGGCTCTCCAGCTATTGGTGGCAGGATCCAGGGGGTGGACCCCCTCTCTATAAGGGCCCAGGACTCCAGTTCCCGCAGTCCCCCCCCTGGTAACTGCTCTTCCCATTTACGTCACTCATTTTCATACTTGCCCACTTTCCTTGGACCAGAGGCGAGGTCAAAGGGCAGGTATGATTGGCTTGATGATGCAAAGATTGCCCCCCACCACTTTGACATGGTTCATCACGCATCAGGGTGGGGATGTGTTGACCCCATTTGCAGTGAAACGTGTTGTCAAGGTTCTGTCCACTTCTCAAGAAAATCAGGATTCTTAAAGGAATTCTGAGAAAGTAGGCTCGTAAGCATAATGTATTGATATGGGAATTAACAAAAACATTGGTTCAGTGGAGATGTGAGCCAGTGGAGAAGTTCCTCATGGCAACCAATCAGCGTTGACGTAACATTTATAATTTGCATACTATAAAAGTATACCCGCTCACTTCTCCACTTTTATCACTGCCTAATCCACTGTGTGCCCAGAATAGGTCTCCATAAATAAATAAATAAATACCAATATGCAGAATTTGCGCAGAACAGCTGCGGCTGTGTTAGAGTGAACATATAATTGGAAAATAATACCATTAAATAGAGCGTATTTTACCTAAAAGCTTCTGCGTTAAAGAACAAACAAGCAGAAATAGCCAGTGAATAACTGATGAAATGATAATCTTCCTCCCTCCTCATCTGCAGTAAGTACCTACGAACAAAAACTGGATTTTGTCTTCTTCCCAGAAGACCTAACACGTTGATTTAACTATGTAAGCCCCAGAAGTGCCACAATGCAGCTATTCAGAGCGAGCCCCTGTCTTCTGTGCCATAGATCCACATTTTCCAAGAACAGTAATTTCCTTTTTGACCTCCACGGACATTAAACGCGGAGAGTACAGCTATAAAAAAAATTGTTGAAATGTCAGTAGAAATTGCATTAAATAGTGACACGCACGCCAAGGAAAATATGGTTTACTTGTGAAAAACTCTGCACCTGAATACTTAAAAAATAAAAATTATAATGAAATAAGAAAGACATCTCTGCTTATCCTGCACATGTAATAAACCATCACTGACGAGACAGGTTTATTAAAACAAGCACGAAAATAAAGTCAAAGTTGCCAAAACACATTCACACAATGGAAAAATAAAACAGTGTGGACGCAACCGTTGCCAATTAGCACACCTGCTTGAATTATACATAAAAATATCCAGCTAACACCACAAAACTGCGACTCTATCCTATTTTTTATTTTATTTTTTTATTAAGGATTATTTTCAAAAGTTCTTGTTGACACTCAGATTTTATTACGGTTATATACACTTGGATTTGTACTCGTAATTACCTGAGAATTTCGCAACTTAACATGTCTTGGTTGCTCAGCCTCTAACGGCGAATGCATTGTCATCAGTTTCTCCCCAAAAATCTGAGAAGGTACCTGGAACTGCCTGCGAGGAGAATAAATCTCCTAATCCTTCCAGGGTTCTTTAGACAGATTATTACTTGTGGTCTTGGAATGAAAACATTTAATGGAAACTTAATGCTGAGGAAGAACACTACCCAGGAATTCTTGCTCAATGTGTTCTCCGGCACGAAATAATAAAAGGAGTAAAGATCCAACTTACTGGGTGAAATACGAACTTGGCATACACGCCGTGTACCATCACATAATTAATTCTCCATGAGACCCGGTGATCGTTTCTGTTATTCTACATATGTGTCAGTGCAAATTATGACTTTAATCATCACAAATTGCTTCAAATATTTTAAACTGTCCTGTAATTCATATCATATCATTTGTGGGTAGTTTTAAATTAAAGTTGGAACTGAACTTGCAATGCGAAAACGGTATATTGTGTATCCAAGTAAGAGACTTCTCATCGGGTCATATACTGGAAAGTGATAAACCGATATATTATTCTAAATTTTATTATTATTATTATTATTATTATGTAAATTTCTGCTTAAAATCAGTGACTAGTGATGTACGGAATTTCAGAAAATTGGGCAGCTTGCATTGAGCAACCTTTAAATTATTTTTCATAAAAATGTTCCCTCTTTCCATCACATATCAATGGTGAGGGGATTATTACCACTCTAAACCAAGACTGTTCATTTGAAACAATTATTCCTTGATAGAACCAAGTTTGATTATTTTTTTTTTATGGCCCCAGTTATCCTGATTTTCTCAAGAAAGTCTTCAATCATTGCACCAAAGAGGACTAATAGGAGGTCCGACCAGGACCCCAACCCTTTAGTATGTCTTCTGGGAACCAGTGTTATCACTCTGTGAAGTTTTTATCCAAATCCATCCAGTGCAAGGCCCAGAACAGGGTAATCGGGCCAATGTTCTGCTTGGTGAACACTAACAGGAGGTCCACCCAGGATCACAACCACGTGGTATGTCTTTTGGGATTCAATGTTACCACTCTGAAGTTTTTGCCCAAATCTATCCAGTGGAAGGCCCAGAACTACGCTCCCTGGGTCAAAGTTCTGCCCAGCGTACACCAATGAGAGGTCCAACCAAGACCCTAACACCTGGCCAGGATCCAACTGGATCACCTTGCGTTGGTTTCATCCCAATCAGTGCAGGAGTGTCCGAATGCATAGCCGTACAGACAAATAAACAAACAAACAAACAAACAGACCAATGAATTATATATATATATATATATATATATATATATATATATTTATTTTGTGTGTGTGTGTTCATCATTTGTTGCAAATGTTACAAGATTAATTTTTTCATTTTTATGTTGTATCAAATTCTCTTTTGGGTTTAGTGTTCCTCTAACAGACGCAGCAGTAGAAATGAAGGCTTGTGGCCAATATTGTAGAACGTCACTAAGGGCGATTGCTGGGATCTGCAAGTCGTTACCGGTCACTCCAACAACAAAAGCGTTAGATAACCAGCGGCTGAAACACAGTATTTACCAAGGACAGAACCCATTATCTCACCGCTTAGTGCATTGCTAAATGACGATCACAGGATACAGATATCAGTAACATTTGTTACAAGTCCTCCAACTATGTCAGATATCAATTCCCAGCATTATCTGCTGATTGCTTCCTTGCTTTTCAGCGGGGATGTAGAATGCACGGGTGGAGGGTCGGAGGGACGGCTGTGATGTTGTTGCAGAAGGTTTCCAGGGAATATGTTGTTTTAAATATGCGCTACGCATGATTTTGCTTTAGGTGATTAACATTCTTCACAAAGCTTATTACAAACTAGAGCAGCAGTTCATCGCTGGTCACAGGGGTTTACTCATACGGCAGATTTACAAAGACATTATCATATGAGCGGTCGGAGATAAACAGGGGAGTTAGAGGCCACAGAGTGCATTAATTGCAATATAAAACTAGATTACAAGCAGAGTATATTTGTTCTTTATATATGGAGTGATGCGTCCCTTGTAGTGAAGTGGTTATTGGAAGTATCCACATAGACATATCTAAGGTGACTTCTAATATCTATAATAATTTACTGTAGGGATGATAAGCATTTGCTTAGTAGTACCCTACATTTTGTGATTGCTCCAGACTGCCTCGTGATACGCATGCCCTGTCCAGGGCCACTGAGACAGCTGCGGTGCCTGGGTACGGAAAGGAGCTTGGCCAAATCCAGAAGGTGTGGTCAAGTCCTCCTCTGGATAAACCCCAATGGAAGAGTCTGGAAGCTTTGTTTCGTACTGCAAAGGAGGACATTTGACACCCTCAGCAGCAGGCCTGAGCCCCCACTCTGGTGATCTGATCATCTGGTGGGCAGCCTTGCAAGGGCTCAGCGGGCCATTGTGTTCTCAGAGGCTCCAGTGTGGTCTACTTGCTGCAATGCCATTAGTTCCATCCAGGGGCGGCCCCAGAGGTAGGGCTGCAGCTCAGTTAGATTTTCAAATAGGGGAGCCGCACCAACTGCCAGTGAGTCAGTTTGAAATGGCAGTTGGTGGCAGTTGGCGTGGCTCCCCTATTTGAAATTTTAAGTGACCTGCAGCCCCGCTTCTGGAGCCGCCATCTCTGAGCTTCTAGTTGCTGGCCGTCTTTGCCAAGGTTATGCTGTAAGTGTGGCGCTTGGCTTTGATGTCCTATGATGTGACAACATTTTTAGTCTTGAGGAACCAAGGATGTGCCCACAATTCCAAAAGTAAGAAGCTGGGGGTTAACCAGCCCTATCAACGCAACCAAATATATGGACATCTCCCAAAATGCTCAGTGAGATCCACATCAGTACGCAAAGACTGCATAAGATGGCGGTATGGATGAGTTCTTGCTGAAAGTAGCAACTTGTGAGAAGAGACATTACCGATCACAACAAGGTAAATTTACTAAAGAACAGTGGAGAGGTTGCCCGTAGCAACCAGATTATGTGTTATCATTTCCCAGAACTCCAGAAATGATAGCTAGAAACTGGTTGCTATGGGCACTGATTTAATTTTTCAGAAGCTTTGGTAATTGTACACCAAACTCTGGAAAGCAGACCTTTGCAGCTGAGGGTCCCAACCCTTACCTTACACACGTTTCAAACCCCCCCCCCCCCCCCCAAAAAAAAAACACACGCACAAAAAAACAAAAAATAAACAAACAAACAACTAAGGCCTACCTGCTTCACAACAACATCCCTCCTGCAATCCCAGTAGTAACTGCAATTACACACATATCTGAAAATATATTACATTACAGTGATTTGATACTGTATATACCCCCAACACTGTAACTCTGTTCCTTAGGTCAGTCGTCTGCATCCCAGACCCCTTCTACCCCGCACATTCCATTGCCTGTACTATGTGAGGGCGATTGGCAGAGACGAATAGTCACCTGCAGGTGGGCAGCCCATCTCGTCGCCCCCCCGCCCGTCTCAAGCGCCGTTCCTTTGCAGTTTATTAACGTTCATAGTCCGTCAATCCTCTTTTATTTCCATTGCACAAAGTTTTTGGACACTTTATAAATAAATGTAATAAGACGGAGGTGTTGTCACCCAGCTGGGGAGCTGCCGCAGGAATTGCTTTTCCTTGGAAACTGTTGTGTCAAAGGTTTTCTTTTATTTCTAATGGAAAATAAGTCGCATGTTTGGTCCAGCTTTTCAATATGATCTTTTTTTTTTTTTTTACAAAAAGTCCAGGAAATGATGTTAGATAGACGGCGCCCGACTAAGGGCATGTGGACTAAACGCTGAACTTCTTCACCAAATACCTGATTCACACATCAGTGCCGGTGCTAGGTGCAATTAACACTTTTCCCCTTACAGTGTAATCTGCCATATCACGTTACTGAGAGCGATCCAGACATGTCTTCCAAATCCATCCGGTTTATGCGCAATTACCTGTACACATGTTCACATTTACACCTACATCTGCAATTAGGTTAGTGTCCAGGCACTGTGATCGTGTGACTGCCCAGTGAGCTTTGTAAATAACCCCTGTGTCCACTAAATGCCCCCCCCCCCCTCCATCCTCACCTCACCTTGATATTGTTATGAGCCACGGCTGTGGCTCATTCCTGTTTTGCATTTTTTGGTTATGTATTTTATGTTATACTTCTGTTCATGTTCCCCGTGGGTGTCATGGGGTGTTCGGAGTTCACCCTTAAGGAAAGGGTACTGTTATGAACCACAGGTAGTGGTTCATTCCTATTTTATGTTTATAGTTGTCTTGCAGGCCAGGTTTTCCCGTTGCTCTGGTTTAAGAATATTCTTGTTTGCTGCCAGTGGTGAGTCTGTGTAATTGCAGCTTGTTTCCATGTGTTCAGCCTCACCTGTCTGTTGATTGCACCTCTCAGTTGTGCAGCAGGGCAGCTGCATGACATAATTAATTAAGACTCTCTGTTATATGTGTGCTCAGTGCAATTCACAGACGCTGGTGATATTTCCAAGGTTCCAGAGTTCTTGAGTTCTGAGCTAGTCTCTGCCAGTTCCTGAGCTCCTGTCTAGCAGTGTCTGTCTAGCTGCTTCCTGAGTGTCGGTTCCTGAGTGTCAGTTCCTGTGTCGATCCCTGTGTCGGTTCCTGTGTCCTGCCGTGAAGTGTTCCTGTACAGAAGTCCTGTGGCTTTGTCTGTGCCTAGTCGAGTTTCTGGCTTCTTGGTGTCCACCGGTCTGTCGTTTGGGATTCTGCCTGTCCTCCGGTTCTGAGAGTCTGTGTCGGCTAAATTGGGGGTTCCTGTCCGTTTGCCAGTGTTTGTACCGGTTCCGTGAGTAGCGGCTTTGCCGCGTCCGTTGGCCTAGGCCGCAGTATTCTTTGGTTATATTTTGTTACTGGTGTTTTGCAGAGGCTTCTGCTTATGCTGTCACCGCCGGTACACAACAGTATTGTGTCGGCGAGTGGACAGCATTTCCTTGGTTGTTCTTTTACTTTGGCGGCGTTCCGCACATATATTTAGTTTTAGGGTAGTTAGTAGCCCCTAGCTTTCTGTTGTTTTAGTCAGAGGTCCCCTTGTTATTATCCTGTCTCGGTTCACGCCTTGTCTCACGCTAAGACCTGGGGGCATCGGAGTTGGGCAGACATAATCCGCCCTTCAAACGCGTCTGCCGTGGGCCCAAGAAACCATAGTCACTCAGGCGTGAACTGACCACACGGGTAAAACAACGGAGGTAGGGTGCTAGGGGCTATTTCCACACCACACCTTATTTCAGCATCACGTTCTGGTGCTCAGGACTCACTACGCAACATCTCCCTTGTTCTGAGCACCAGGAACCTAACAGATATAAATTACTCTAAACTGAGATGGGGTCTTCCATTTTGCCACAGTCTCTGCCAATCTGATGTGCTAGAGGCAATGACTTTCACTGAATTGCCCATTTACAGAGTTGTAAGTGGACAATTGTACCTTTTGCCACCCCTCTCTGAATTGCCCATTTTCAGAGTTGTAAGCGGACAATTGTACCTTTTGCCACCCCTCTCTGAATTGCCCATTTTCAGAGTTGTAAGCGGACAGTTGTGCCTTTTGCCACC
The DNA here is from genome assembly GCF_028390025.1 of Pseudophryne corroboree. NCBI lineage: Eukaryota > Metazoa > Chordata > Amphibia > Anura > Myobatrachidae > Pseudophryne > Pseudophryne corroboree. The sequence continues at coordinate 37,504,352 of NC_086452.1, read as the reverse complement.
TCTCTCTGAATTGCCCATTTTCAGAGTTGTAAGCGGACAATTGTGCCTTTTACCACCCCTCTCTGAATTGCCCATTTTCAGAGTTGTAAGCGAACAATTGTGCCTTTTACCACCCCTCTCTGAATTGCCCATTTTCAGAGTTGTAAGCGGACAATTGTGCCTTTTGCCACCCCTCTCTGAATTGCCCATTTTCAGAGTTGTAAGCGGACAATTGTGCCTTTTGCCACCTCTCTCTGAATTGCCCATTTTCAGAGTTGTAAGCGGACAATTGTGCCTTTTGCCACCCCTCTCTGAATTGACCATTTTCAGAGTTGTAAGCGGACAATTGTGCCTTTTGCCACCCCTCTCTGAATTGACCATTTTCAGAGTTGTAAGCTGACAATTGTGCCTTTTGCCACCTCTCTCTGAATTGCCCATTTTCAGAGTTGTAAGCGGACAATTGTGCCTTTTGCCACCTCTCTCTGAATTGCCCATTTTCAGAGTTGTAAGCGGACAATTGTGCCTTTTGCCACCTCTCTCTGAATTGCCCATTTTCAGAGTTGTAAGCGGACAATTGGGCCTTTTGCCACCGCGCATTTTGCTGTGATCTTCAGTCATTATAGTTAGAATAATGTAAATATATGCACAAAACTGTATGCATCCAGATAGGAATACCATAGGGACACAAGTGAGTTACATGTACGTCTAGTCAGTCAATGTTCAGGAGTTCAGCAGGTGGACAGCTTGGGGAAAGAAACTTTTGAGGCTTCTGGTGGACCTGGCGGGGACGGCCCTGTAACTCCTGCCTGAAGGAAGCAAGTTAAACATGCTGTGGCCGGGGTGTATCTGGTCCTTTACTATCTTCATTGCCCGCTTTTTAGCTCTGGACAGGCACGGGTCCTGGACTGAGGGAAGGTCGGCCCCGATCTTCTCTGCAGTTCTGACCACCTTTTGGAGCCTGCATCTGTCCCTCGCGCTGGCGTAGCTGTACCATACCAGTATCGAGGAGCACAGTACCGACTCCACAATCGCGGAGTAGAAGAGGAGCAGAAGCTTCTGTGAGATGTTGAACTTCCTTAGTTGCCTGAGGAAGAACAACCTCTGCTGTGTTTCCCGACAGTGACGTCAGCGTTGGACCCCCATTTAAGGTCCCGGGAGATTGTGGTCCCTAGGAACTTGAAGGAGTCCACTAGCGATACCACACTGTTAGCAATAGACTTTTGTGGGCATTTTATCATGCAGAATAGCCCCTAAAGTGTCTCCTATGTGTAATCTTGTGCTGTATATATACTCTAGTGGGAGTGTATGTTAAAATGATCTATCATGAAGTTCCTGACACCAACATTTACTATGTAATTGGTCCCGCTCCCCCCATGGCCTTCATCATAGCCCGTTTAGAACTTGCCAGGCATCCCAAACTGCTGTTACTGCTTTACAATGTAGCTGCAATGTTGTACAGTAGTTACCTGCAAAGCAGTTTATCCTTGTGATACACAGAAGTTGATAGTGTTACATCTTGTTGTTAGCTTGTTATGATAGTGTAGCAGGAATACAGGAACAGAGTCAACGTGTTAACAAACCATCTTATTAATGATTGGAAGATGCATATTAATTTAGCCGTCAGTAAGTGTATTTAGGGTGGGGGGATAAGGGAGCTGCAGGGTGTGACCTCGGCGCTCACTTGCCTGCAGATGGAAGTGTGTAGTTTAGTTGACGGAAACGCGGCTGCCACCGTAGATGTGCTATAAGCTTAATAATCAGATATTATGTCACGGTGGGTAGACCTTTGATAACTGAAAGCCCCGGGACACACTCAGTAATTCGGGCATAACTAATTGGGAATGCTTTCTATCCTGATAATTACACGCCTTCAAGGATCACTAGTTTTATTCAAATGCTAAGAGATACTTACTGCAAAGCTAATGTTTTTCATAAGGGTTGATAAATAATCTCTGTACTCTAATCCTATAATATATACTATTATAATTGATATGAGCATTCTAAAATAATAGGGTAATGGGGAGTGCAGAGGATTACATTGACAACGCTTGGAAGAGGATCCGATTAAGGTGGGAGGGGTCCAGAGCATGGGGTGGACACGTTCTGAGAAGGTGGTTACGTGAAACAGTAGTCATGGTTTTATTGCAGCGGTAGAACATATATACAGTGTATATAGCATGACATTCGCAGCCATCATTTTTTATGGAAAAGGGGGTTACGGGGGGTAGGGGCTAGACTGCACACCATAAGTTTAAACATAAGAGGTGCTACTTTGCTGAGATATGTAGTGCCACACAGGAAAAAAGGAAAATGCAGGTGCACACTCTAAGCAATAAGAACACTGGTATTTAAATTTAACATGGAGTAAAATTGAGGTTCTTAACACAGTTTTGGCCAAATATGTGGTCCCATCTACCACGCCACAGTGACCTCATCAGGTGGGTCCCTAACATCCCTAATACTAACATTATATATAGATCTTACCCATTCTAATATGTAGACCGCAAATGCAAGTTCCCGTACTAATTAAAAACACCAAATGGGAGGTGGGTGGAGTGCTAGTTCACCTTCAAGTGTATTAACAACATACACAATTACAGAATAAAAGGTGTGGGGGGGGGGGGGTTTAAAAGAGGTGCTACCTTGCTGAGACTTTTAGTGCCACAGAGAAAAAGGAAAACGCAGGTGCACGCTCTAAGCACTAAGAAAACTGGTAAAGGGGGTTACCTCTGCTTCATTTAATTAATTGCCATGCGGTCCCTTTAATTGTGGAGTAGATTGCGCCCACTAGTGTGTTAGGGGACTGCAATCTGTTTACAATATTCTAAAAACTGCAGTGGACTAGGTTTATTGCAGTTCTTGGAGCAAACATAATGCCATCTCAGGATGGCGTTCTGCTTGCTGACTCTAAGGGCGACGTGCAGTGTCTTACGATGTAGTACGTGGATGTGCAGTATGGTATACAGGGGCAAGCATTTACTGGGCACGCATGGACTCATCAGTCCACGCACGCTTAGTGGGGAGATGTGAGGAAATGATTACGCCGCTTGTGCAAACGCTCCCACTTGGGCCTGCAAAGTCACAGTTTGAAATGTCTCTCCCAGAAAGTTTTTTTGGCAGATCAGGAACTTTGTATAGGGGTGTAATAGCACGCTGCACTGAGAGAGGGGTACGTATTATTAAATGATAGTAGTAACACATCTTGTATCGCTATAGTAAACAAATGCAAATGAGAAAGGGAAATGACCAAAACGGCGGAGCCAAAGAATGCATCAGGTGGAATTGAGGTGATCCGGGAAGGGAAGGGGATCTATACAGGTGTAGAGGAGACTTCTTCAGTAGTCTTCAGGGATGTAGCGTGTGTTTGTGGTGGGGAGGAGGGCACATCTACATTTGGGTGTGGTATGGAAGATAGATAATAACTAGGTCGACAGTGTCTAGGTCGACCACTATTGGTCGACAGTAACTAGGTCGACAGAGTTTTTTTAGAGTGACCGAGAACCCCAATTAGTGCACCGTGTCCCCTCGCATGGCTCGTTGGGCAAGGTGCCTCGCTCTACTACCGTTGTGCTCAGCACAGGTTACCGTTCCAATCGTAGTCCACGTGGATCGTTAAGTATGAAAAGGTTAAAAAAAATCGTGACAAACTCATGTTGACCTTTTGACCTGTCAACCTAGAACACGTCAACCTAGAGACCCTGTTGACCTAGTGACTGTCGACCAATAGTGGTCGACCTAGATAGTGTCGACTTAGTTACTGTCGACCTAGAGACCGGATCCCTTACATTTTCACCCTGTAAAAGGACTTTTAATATTTACCCCATCTCTCCCTGCAATGCAACATGGTTTCTCTATCGTCCTAGTGGATGCTGGGGTTCCTGAAAGGACCATGGGGAATAGCGGCTCCGCAGGAGACAGGGCACAAAAAGTAAAGCTTTTCCAGATCAGGTGGTGTGCACTGGCTCCTCCCCCTATGACCCTCCTCCAGACTCCAGTTAGATTTTTGTGCCCGGCCGAGAAGGGTGCAATCTAGGTGGCTCTCCTAAAGAGCTGCTTAGAAAAAGTTTAGCTTAGGTTTTTTATTTTACAGTGAGTCCTGCTGGCAACAGGATCACTGCAACGAGGGACTGAGGGGAGAAGAAGTGAACTCACCTGCGTGCAGGATGGATTGGCTTCTTGGCTACTGGACATCAGCTCCAGAGGGACGATCACAGGTACAGCCTGGATGGTCACCGGAGCCGCGCCGCCGGCCCCCTTGCAGATGCTGAAGTCAGAAGAGGTCCAGAATCGGCGGCTGAAGACTCCTGCAGTCTTCTAAAGGTAGCGCACAGCACTGCAGCTGTGCGCCATTTTCCTCTCAGCACACTTCACACGCAGTCACTGAGGGTGCAGGGCGCTGGGGGGGGGCGCCCTGGGAGGCAAATGTAACCTATATAAAGGCTAAAAATACCTCACATATAGCCCCCAGAGGCTATATGGAGATATTTAACCCCTGCCTGGATTCACTAAATAGCGGGAGACGAGCCCGCCGGAAAAGGGGCGGGGCCTATCTCCTCAGCACACGGCGCCATTTCCTCTCACAGCTCCGCTGGTCAGGACGGCTCCCAGGTCTCTCCCCTGCACTGCACTACAGAAACAGGGTAAAACAGAGAGGGGGGGCAAATTTATGGCGATATTTTGATATATATAAAGCAGCTATAAGGGAGCACTTATTATAAGGCTATCCCTGTCATATATAGCGCTTTTTGGTGTGTGCTGGCAGACTCTCCCTCTGTCTCCCCAAAGGGCTAGTGGGTCCTGTCTTCGTTTAGAGCATTCCCTGTGTGTCTGCTGTGTGTCGGTACGTGTGTGTCGACATGTATGAGGACGATATTGGTGTGGAGGCGGAGCAATTGCCAAATATGGGGATGTCACCTCCTAGGGGGTCGACACCAGAATGGATGCCTTTATTTATGGAATTACGGGATAGTGTCAACACGCTAAAGCAGTCGTTTGACGACATGAGGCGGCCGGACAATCAATTAGTGCCTGTCCAGGCGCCTCAAACACCGTCAGGGGCTGTAAAACGCCCTTTGCCCCAGTCGGTCGACACAGACCCAGACACAGGCACTGATTCCAGTGGCGACGGTGACGAATCAACCGTATTTTCCAGTAGGGCCACACGTTATATGATTTTGGCAATGAAGGAGGCGTTACATATTGCTGATACTACAGGTACCACTAAACAGGGTATTATGTGGGGTGTGAAAAAACTACCTATAGTTTTTCCTGAATCAGAAGAATTAAATGACGTGTGTAATGAAGCGTGGGTTGCCCCTGATAAAAAGCTGATAATTTCAAAGAAATTATTGGCATTATACCCTTTCCCGCCAGAGGTTAGGGAGCGCTGGGAAACACCTCCTAGGGTGGACAAGGCGCTAACACGCTTATCTAAACAAGTGGCGTTACCCTCTCCTGAGACGGCCGCACTTAAAGATCCATCAGATAGGAGGATGGAAAATATCCAAAAAAGTATATACACACATGCAGGTGTTATACTACGACCAGCTATAGCGACTGCCTGGATGTGCAGTGCTGGGGTAGTTTGGTCAGAGTCCCTGATTGAAAATATTGATACCCTGGACAGGGACAATATTTTACTGTCGTTAGAACAAATAAAGGATGCATTTCTTTATATGCGTGATGCACAGAGGGATATCTGCACACTGGCATCACGGGTAAGTGCTATGTCCATTTCGGCCAGAAGAGCTTTATGGACGCGACAGTGGACAGGCGATGCGGATTCAAAACGACATATGGAAGTTTTGCCGTATAAAGGGGAGGAGTTATTTGGAGTCGGTCTATCAGATTTGGTGGCCACGGCTACAGCCGGGAAATCCACCTTTCTACCTCAAGTCACTCCCCAACAGAAAAAGGCACCGACTTTTCAACCGCAGCCCTTTCGTTCCTTTAAAAATAAGAGAGCAAAGGGCTATTCATATCTGCCACGAGGCAGAGGTCGAGGGAAGAGACAGCAACAGGCAGCTCCTTCCCAGGAACAGAAGCCTTCCCCGGCTTCTACAAAAGCCTCAGCATGACGCTGGGGCTTCTCAAGCGGACTCGGGGACGGTGGGTGGTCGTCTCAAAAATTACAGCGCGCAGTGGGCTCACTCGCAGGTAGATCCCTGGATCCTGCAGATAATATCTCAGGGGTACAGGTTGGAATTAGAGACAGATCCACCTCGCCGTTTCCTGAAGTCTGCTTTACCAACGTCCCCCTCCGAAAGGGAGACGGTTTTGGAAGCCATTCACAAGCTGTACTCTCAGCAGGTGATAGTCAAGGTACCTCTTCTACAACAAGGGAAGGGGTATTATTCCACTCTTTTTGTGGTACCGAAGCCGGATGGCTCGGTAAGGCCTATTCTAAATCTGAAGTCCTTGAACCTGTACATAAAGAAGTTCAAGTTCAAGATGGAGTCACTCAGAGCAGTGATAGCGAACCTGGAAGAGGGGGACTTTATGGTATCCTTGGACATCAAGGATGCGTATCTCCACGTTCCAATTTACCCCTCACACCAGGGGTACCTCAGGTTCGTTGTACAAAACTGTCACTATCAGTTTCAGACGCTGCCGTTCGGATTGTCCACGGCACCTCGGGTCTTTACAAAGGTAATGGCCGAGATGATGATTCTTCTTCGAAGAAAAGGCATATTAATTATCCCATACTTGGACGATCTCCTAATAAGGGCAAGGTCCAGAGAACAGCTAGAGATGGGATTAGCACTGTCGCAAGAAGTGCTAAAACAGCACGGGTGGATTCTGAATATTCCAAAATCCCAGTTAATGCCGACAACTCGTCTGCTGTTCCTAGGGATGATTCTGGACACGGTTCAGAAAAAGGTTTTTCTCCCGGAGGAAAAAGCCAAGGAGTTATCCGAGCTTGTCAGGAACCTCCTAAAACCAGGAAAGGTGTCTGTACATCAATGCACAAGAGTCCTGGGAAAAATGGTGGCTTCTTACGAAGCAATTCCATTCGGCAGATTCCACGCAAGAATTTTCCAAAGGGATCTGTTGGACAAATGGTCAGGGTCGCATCTTCAGATGCACCTGCGGATAACCCTGTCTCCAAGGACAAGGGTGTCTCTTCTGTGGTGGTTGCAGAGTGCTCATCTATTGGAGGGCCGCAGATTCGGCATACAGGATTGGATCCTGGTGACCACGGACGCCAGCCTGAGAGGCTGGGGAGCAGTCACACAAGGAAGAAACTTCCAGGGAGTATGGACGAGCCTGGAAACGTCTCTTCACATAAACATTCTGGAACTAAGAGCAATATACAATGCTCTAAGCCAGGCAGAACCTCTGCTTCAGGGAAAACCGGTGTTGATCCAGTCGGACAACATCACGGCAGTCGCCCATGTGAACAGACAGGGCGGCACAAGAAGCAGGAGTGCAATGGCAGAAGCTGCAAGGATTCTTCGCTGGGCAGAGAATCATGTGATAGCACTGTCAGCAGTGTTCATCCCGGGAGTGGACAACTGGGAAGCAGACTTCCTCAGCAGACACGATCTTCACCCGGGAGAGTGGGGACTTCATCCAGAAGTCTTCCACTTGCTGGTAACCCGTTGGGAAAGACCAATGGTGGACATGATGGCGTCTCGCCTCAACAAAAAACTGGACAGGTATTGCGCCAGGTCAAGAGATCCGCAGGCAATAGCTGTGGACGCGCTGGTAACGCCTTGGGTGTACCAGTCGGTGTATGTGTTTCCTCCTCTGCCTCTCATACCAAAAGTATTGAGAATTATACGGCAAAGAGGCGTAAGGACGATACTAGTGGTTCCGGATTGGCCAAGAAGGACTTGGTACCCGGAACTTCAAGAGATGATCACGGAAGATCCGTGGCCTCTACCTCTAAGGAGGGACTTGCTTCAGCAGGGTCCCTGTCTGTTTCAAGACTTACCGCGGCTGCGTTTGACGGCATGGCGGTTGAACGCCGGATCCTAAAGGAAAAAGGCATGCCGGAAGAAGTCATTCCTACTTTGATTAAAGCAAGGAAGGAAGTAACCGTGCAACATTATCACCGAATTTGGCGAAAATATGTTGCGTGGTGCGAAGATCGGAGTGCTCCGACGGAGGAATTTCAACTGGGTCGATTCCTACATTTCCTGCAATCAGGATTGTCTATGGGTCTCAAATTGGGATCTATTAAGGTTCAAATTTCGGCCCTGTCGATTTTCTTTCAAAAAGAATTGGCTTCAGTCCCTGAAGTCCAGACCTTTGTTAAGGGAGTGCTACATATACAGCCTCCTGTGGTGCCTCCAGTGGCACCGTGGGATCTCAATGTGGTTTTGGACTTTCTAAAATCTCATTGGTTTGAACCACTAAAGAAGGTGGATTTGAAATATCTCACATGGAAAGTGACCATGCTTCTAGCCCTGGCTTCGGCCAGGAGAGTGTCAGAACTGGCAGCTTTATCTTACAAAAGCCCATATCTGATTTTCCATTCGGACAGGGCAGAACTGCGGACTCGTCCGCATTTTCTCCCTAAGGTGGTGTCAGCATTTCATCTGAACCAGCCTATTGTAGTGCCTGCGGCTACAAGTGACTTGGAGGACTCCAAGTTACTGGACGTTGTCAGAGCATTAAAAATATATATTGCAAGGACAGCTGGAGTCAGAAAATCTGACTCGTTGTTTATATTGTATGCACCCAACAAGATGGGTGCTCCTGCGTCTAAGCAGACGATTGCTCGTTGGATCTGTAGCACAATCCAACTTGCACATTCTGTGGCAGGCCTGCCACAGCCTAAATCTGTAAAGGCCCACTCCACAAGGAAGGTGGGCTCATCTTGGGCGGCTGCCCGAGGGGTCTCGGCATTACAACTCTGCCGAGCAGCTACGTGGTCAGGGGAGAACACGTTTGTAAAATTTTACAAATTTGATACTCTGGCTAAGGAGGACCTGGAGTTCTCTCATTCGGTGCTGCAGAGTCATCCGCACTCTCCCGCCCGTTTGGGAGCTTTGGTATAATCCCCATGGTCCTTTCAGGAACCCCAGCATCCACTAGGACGATAGAGAAAATAAGATTTTACTTACCGATAAATCTATTTCTCGGAGTCCGTAGTGGATGCTGGGTGCCCATCCCAAGTGCGGATTATCTGCAATAATTGTACATAGTTATTGTTAACTAATTCGGGTTATTGTTGAAGGAAGCCATCTTTCAGAGGCTCCGCTGTTATCATACTGTTAACTGGGTTTAGATCACAAGTTGTACGGTGTGCTTGGTGTGGCTGGTATGAGTCTTACCCGGGATTCAAAATCCTCCCTTATTGTGTACGCTCGTCCGGGCACAGTACCTAACTGGAGTCTGGAGGAGGGTCATAGGGGGAGGAGCCAGTGCACACCACCTGATCTGGAAAAGCTTTACTTTTTGTGCCCTGTCTCCTGCGGAGCCGCTATTCCCCATGGTCCTTTCAGGAACCCCAGCATCCACTACGGACTCCGAGAAATAGATTTATCGGTAAGTAAAATCTTATTTTTGCCAAGGTGCAAGTTTTGCATTGCTCCAAACTGTGAATCAGCCCCTTCCATGGAATAGTGTACAGTGCCACCTCTCACTTAAGGCATACCTCCCAACTGTCCCGATTTTCGCGGGACAGTCCCGTTTTTTGGGGACTGTCCCGCTGTCCCACCCGCGGGCCGCAGTGTCCCGCGGTGGGGGGGGGCAGTTGGGAGTCTCTGTGTCTCGCTGCCCTGCTTAGCAGAGCAGCGGTGAATAGACGCTGTGCGCATGTGCACAGCATCTATTCACTGGAGACAGAGGGAGAGGGGGCATGCCAGCGGCTCACAGAGCGCTGGGCATGCCCCCTCAGTGACGAAAATGGGGGCGTGGCTCGCGATCGTGGGTCCTCCCGCGAAGCCACGCCCCCTTTTCGTAGGCCACATCCCCTTTTCGGGAGCGCGCGCGGCTTCGCCACGCGTGTGTCCCTCCTTGGAGAACTCTAAAGTTGGGAGGTATACTTAAGGGTTTATTTAATAAAGTTTGATTTTTATAATTTTTTTCCCAGTGTAAAATTGATCTCAGTCAGTGTGGTAAATTTACTAAGATGGGAGTTCTATTTAAGATGGGATGTTGCCCATAGCAACCAATCAGATTCCAGGTACTATCATCTAGAAGGTGCTAGATAAATGAGAAGTAGAATCTGATTGGTTGCTCTGGCCAACATCCCATCTTAAATAGAACTCCCATCTTAGTAAATTAACCCCTGTGTTGGGCTTCAGGGAATGAAACACGCATTTACTAACAGATAATTTTTTAGATTAAATTTTCAATGTTAATATATGTGTGTTTTAGCCTTGGAAACTCAACATTGATACAGATTGATTTTAACCGGTTTTAAATCGATATAAAATCGACCTTTAGCAAATATACCCCTTAGTGTGATGCTTGGGTTTTTGCTACTATTTCATGGTGTTTGTACAGTTGCAGCCGTTAGTAAGACACATTATATACATGGAATCCGTGTATGTATATAATGGAAAGAGAATTCTGTGCGTTGGATTATATAATGTGCTGTTCGCAGCATCTGGTGCAAAGTCTGTGTGGTATTTATATTCTTCCTTAACCTGCAGGATCACATCTGCTGTGTCTGTGCATCACAAAGACAGTTTTGTTACTGGGCCTCTCTTGTTACCAGACCCTTGGCAGACACATAGATAGATGGTAAGCTAAAAGCAGACAAACTTATGAGTAGATTTATTTAAAGGTCCGTGCAATTTTTTTACATTTTTTTTTTAGAATTAACTTTAATCATATATCTGTAATTGACAGCTACAAATTAGCCGTCTGATTTAATTTTTCTACACAAATTCTTTGTGCTTTTTTCGTCGTGCTGTAAAAAGGGACCTCTGCAGAACTGCTCATTCAGCAGTGCGTACGTGAAGTTAGCCACTTTCCGTACGTCACAATGGTCTAGAAAACAAATTTGCAAGAAAAAAATAAGTTCCACCCACAATCCACGCAAGTAACACCCTGAACTGGACAACTCCTCCCACATCCGTTTGCAACACATTCTCAGAAAGTCACATTTACTTTCTGATCGACCACACCTTTCAAAGTCTGATAATCTGGGCTGCCCTGTCTACAGCCGCCCCGTTGTGGGGTTGCAAACTTTTTGGGGAATTATAAAATACACTTTTGAGTAATTCCTGTTTTTATGTCTATATGCACAGAGCGGTACGGAAAGGTGGCATCAAACGCTCAGCATTATGGCTAGTCCTTGGTAGACATCGATGGACCAGGTTGCTTCAATATGGGGTTGCCAGGTTCCTCTCTTGCACTATGGGGTCGATTCAATTCACTTACAGTTAAATAGCAGCGGGGGGTTAGCTCCCGGCGCTATTCAATACAGCGACAAGTGACCCTCAATTGTCGTGAATTCTTCTCTCACCCCCGGGGGATGAGAGAAGAAACCGACAAAAGTGCTGCCGCGCGGCCGGCGCAAGGTTGATTCTGTCGGAAACCAGCATTGCGCCGGGGAGTTAAGTTGGAGAATGCCCGTTCTCCCGACAATTCAACCTGTTAAGAACGGGTCATCGCCGACTTAACTGGAGCTGAATTGAATAGCGCCGGGAGCCAACTTCTGGCGCTATTCAACTGTCAGTGAATTGAATCGACCCCTATGTGTAGGATATGTGTTTGTTCACTTACCGAAGTGGTCCAGTCGGCATCTGGGTTTTCTTCAGCAGTGTTCAGCCCATTAATGGAGATTGGAACTGTGTCGAATGCGTCCCCAACCCTGGTGGCCAGTTGCAGGGGCTGTAGAGACCACTACTTTCTCCATCTAGGTGCATCTCCTGGGGTGGGTGGGAGTGCCCATATCATAAATAAGGTTGATTAAAGTATTTTTTTACAGTTTCAAAACAATGGGGTCATCCATTTGGGATTTGAGTCAGAACCTTTTGATTGTTGCTTTAATTGTCCAGACAGGAAGCTATCAGCCACAGACAACAAATCAGAACGTGTTCTACAAAGTCCTCTTCTTTTCTGATCATGAAAATTAGGAATTGTTGCCCTCACCTATTGGGCCTGGATCAGAGGTGGACGGAGATGCGGTCAGGTTTGCATCTGTTGTTAAATAACCCCAACTGCTTTTAGGAAATACTTCTTTGAGGTAATTTATATGTGTAACCTTACAGGAGTTTACAGCGCTGCAGTAAATCATTAGAACAATGTGTAAAGTTCCTTTCAACGCACTTAAAGTGTTTCTAACTCTCCCCTGAAGCTAGATCGGGTTTTGGCTCATCCGCTTCAGTGTTGTGACAATACAGGATTGAGTTGATTCCTGTAACACACAACAATCCTGCTTATATCTGTTTAGCTTTGCTGTCTTGTTTTACTAAGAAAACATGGCCTCATGAAAGGCCTTCAGGGAAATCTCTTTATTCTGTACATAAAGAAGCTTGCACAGTATTGGTGCAATTTTATGTGTGGAGACATCTCATTAAGACCATTCCATTCCTGCTTTCTGCTCTGGCACCTGTTACCTACAGAACATAGAAGCGGCCATTTTGAGTGCCGATCCAGTCAGGGAATGCAGGTCCAGAGAGTTACTTTGGAATATGCAACATCTTTGAGGTACACGGTGGAAGCTACCATTTTGTAGACTAGACATAATGTTTTGACAGGAAAAATTACATTCTAGGTCATTGAAGACTGCCAACAAGGCAGACAGTGAGGCAGACATGTTTTGAGCCAATCAATTCACTAGGAAACAGTGACATCACCAGTTTAGATTCCTCTTTCGAGTGTCCTAAAACTTTGTTGAACTGTGGCCGGTACTAGTTGGTGTCTAGGGCACCAATGGTTAGCCGATGCCATCTGTCGCTCATCAAGTCATATTAATGCCCCCTCCTCACATGCGACAATCCCAGTATGGTGAGCTATGAATGCCATAGCTTGCTAGGGTAACAATCAGTGGTGGATGTGGTGCTTTCGAGTTTGGGGGCACCACATAGTGGGTGGGTACTGCGTAGGGTAACTCTTGGGTTTGCACTGACCATGGTTGAACATTATGAAGTGTGTAAAAATAAGTTATGTTATTAAACTTAAATGATAGTCATATTGGACTTATTTCAAATTGCGTTTAATGTAAAATCAGTTACAAAAAAGAAAATTTCCTGTTACTATAATGTTTTGTCTCCGTTTAATGTCTATAGACGGGGTGAGATGGATTTTCTAAATATTTAATAACGCCTTAACTGCCAAATCCTGGATTGGGGAATTGCTAAGTATGCACAACCGCTGCCATACTGTCTTTCCAAAGTGCCAAATCAAATTCTGAGAATAATATGTAATCCCCCGGCATGTTTCAGTGAAGGTAAATATCACTGTCCGTCTTGCCTGCCCAAAATCAGTCGGAGATGAGTTTCCTGCCAGTAGAAGAAGCTCCTCCATATTTATCCCAAAGTAGAACAGAATTCGGGAACATTTTAACATTTTCAGTAACAACTCAGAGGGCCTGAGCCTGGGTCGGCCATAAGTGCAAACGGGAATGGATCTCGCGGAAATCTGCAAACTGCGGATGTGCCGCAGAAACCAGTTGCAGACTGCATGTGCGCCGCACCATGGAAAACGCACATGGAAAGAAGATGGAAAGTGTGCATGGATTTATCCGTCTGTTTACAGACCTCTCTTAGGGGCAGATGTACTAAGCCTTGAAAAGTGATAAAGTGGAGAGTGATAAAGTATCAGCCAATCAGCTAACTGCCATGTTACAGGCTGTGTTTGGAAAAATGACAGTTAGGAGCTGATTGGTTGGTACTTCAGTTTTCAAGGCTTAGCACATCTTGCCCATAGTGCAAAATGGGCATTATTGAACGGTAACAGAGTGGTAACCATGGTGACGCACTGAACAGATCCATCTTGTAGGAATATCATGGGAGTGTCGTTTGTGTGTAGCCCATCTTCAATGCTCATTTGGAGTGCGCGGACGCAGTGGCGGCATCGGTGTCTGTGACACCTGGTGCAGCAAGAGTACCCCTGTGGCATGAGCTCTTGAAAAGGGTGTGTGGCTTTGCGGGTAGGGCGTGGCCTCATGGGAGTCCCCTGCTGATATCACTACAGGGGGCCTGGCTACATAGGGATCCCCCAATTACCTCACTCCAGGGGCATGCGCCAGAATCCCCAGAGATGTACCCCCGGAGACTCAGGCTGCACTGCCGGCTTCTCCTTAGTAACAGTAACGGAGTGCTGCAGGATATTGTCACAGAGCAGCCCCCTGCGGAGAAGCCGGCATTTTGGTGTCACCCCGAGGAAGGCTGCCACGGCTGAAGAGAAATGGGTCCAGATACGCCCGGCTCAGAATCAGGCCTTCAATCAGAAGTATGGTTATATAGTTAATGTAAAGGCATTTTCTATAGCATAGTAGTTGTGGACCGTTGTTCCACGATTGCCACTAACAACCTGAGGTGGACATGTACTAAACGGTGATAAAAGTGGAGAAGTGAGCCAGTGGAGAAGTTGCCCATGGCAACCAATCAGCATTGACGTAACATTTAGAATCTGCATACTTTAAAAATATACAGAGCAGCTGATTGGTTGCCATGGGCAACTTCTCCACTGGCTCACTTCACTTTTATCACTGCTTAGTACATGGCCCCCTAAATAGGTTATGGGCAATACCCATAGATTGGCAGGAGTCAGATTGCACAACCAGAGCCGGCCCTAACCAATATGATGCCCTAGGCAAGATTTTGGCTGGTGCCCCCTAGCACCACCACTGGTTCTGCCTCTGACCTTGCACCTCTTTCCCAGCACCATCACCCCTCACCCATAGCAGTCCTTGTACCCCCTATATTATAAATAGGAACAGTTCGCACATTTGACGCACAGCCCAAAAAGGGGCATCTTCTTGCTGGGAAGGGGCATGGCCACACAATAGTAACCCCAAATCCAATTATGCCACACAGTACTGCAACTTTATTCACATTTTATCTTGCGATAGTGTCCATAATTCATATTACATCCCACAGTAGTATCACTTTACCATATAAACGTTACTCCTCACAGTAGAGCCCCTTATTCACATTACATCACACTGAATTGCTCCTTATTCACATTACACCACACCTTATTGCTCTTAATTCACATTAGACGACACAGTAGTGCCCTTTCTATATGCAACGCCACATAGTAGAGCACCTTATACACATAATGCCACACATTAGTAATGCATTATACACAATTCCACACAGTAATGCCCATTACACATATGAGACACATTAATGTCCTTATAAACATAATGCACCTTACACATTATGACAATCTTTATTAATGCCCTTTTACACATAATGTCCCTTACACATATGCCGCACATTATTAATGCCCTTATACACATAATGACACACATAGTGCCCCCTACACATTTGCTGCACATTATTAGTGCCCCTATACACATACTGACACACATACAGTAGTACCCTGTTACACATTTGCCGCACATTATTAATGCCCTTATACACATAATGACACACATAGTGGCCCTTTACACATATGTTGCACATTATTAATGCATTTTTACATGACACACATAATGCTCCTTACACATATTCCGAGCACTACTGCACAACCAACGCACTCACATGCACACAGCACTCACACTTCCACTAACACTGTGACCTCTGCCTCTGCTTGAATACAGATGTGTCCTCACAAATCTTGCATCCACGCTAACGTCGGGCACCTTTTTTTAATGAAAATACATCTTATTTGCATTGCTATGTGGCTAGGATGCACAAGCAGATTCTGCTGATTAAACTGATATGCAGCGTGCCTATATACTGTGTGAGACTGTAACTGTATCTGCATATGAAATGCTACATACAGAATATAGGCATGCCGCATATCATTTTAATCAGCAGAAGCTGATGATGCCCCTAGGCATATCAAATGCCCTAGGCAATTGCCTAGTTTGCCTATGCCTATGGCCGGCTCTGTGCACAACCAGAGTTTATCCATTCTCATCTTCCAGCGCACAAAGGGAAAGTAGCTGGCCAATTAATGCCTAGTGCTCCCAATTATAGCCCACAGTTATATGTGGTGACGTAGTAAAATGGTGCAAGGGGCGAAGCAGATGGGATGCAAATAATCTCTCTGCCTCCTTTATCTCCCAGATGGGCTCGTTCAGGGGATCTGGCTTTCTGACAAGACACACAGAGACAGGAGAGCTCCTCCTGTAAACGTTAGCAGGTGTGACCCGACGTGTATGGGGGGGTACGGCCTGCAATTACAGGAAAGCTGCAGCTCCAGCTGGGCATTTTATGGCTCATAGATTTGACAATTTCCATACTTAGCAAGGGTTTCACTCGCTCACTTCCTGGATAAAAATGTATGTAAACGCAGAGAACTATTTGTAGAAATTGTATTTTCCCAGCAGGAGACAGCAGCTTACATTAGAGACCAGTGGATGCTTTGAAGGGTCATTCACAGTCAGTGGTTCTAATTAGAAATGGTTGGTGTTACAAAAAGTCGTTTGAGCCTACCAATATGGTGGCTTCACTGGTCCATGAGACTAGTGTGGTGAACCATAGGTTCAACTAGATGGGGTCAAAACAAAATGGCTGCCAGACTGACTGGCTGTCAACTGTAATAGAGCTGAAGATGATCTGATTGGATCAACATGGAGATATCAAATTTTATGTAGAGCTCATGTTTCTTGTTTTTTTCCTGAGCAATCCCATATTTTCTGAGCAAAATCTTTGCTAGAGGGTGTAATGGTTAGCATTGCGGCCTCACAGCTCTAAGGTCATAGGTTAGATTACCACTATGGCCCTAACTGTGTGGAGTTTGTATATTCTCCCTGTGCTTGCGTGGGTTTATTCCAGGTGCTCCGGTTTCTTCCAACAATCCAAAAATTTACTGGTAGGTTGATTGGGTACCAACAAACATTAACCCTAGTGTGAATGTGTGTACATGTGGTAGGGGATATAGATTGTAAGCTCCACTGGGGCAGGGACTGATGTGAATGGCCAAGTATTCTCTATAAAGCGCTATGAAATATGTGTGCGCTATATAAATAACTAGTAATAATAATAATAATAATAATAGAGCATAACAACAGCTTAAACACTATTAATACTTGAGAAGCTACACTGGGCAGACAGCAGGTGGCGCTGTGTCTTAAATTGTTGTTGTAGTAGTCTCAGTTTGTTTTATTGGTGCACTTTCGTCCATGTTAAGCCTACATATAATACTATGTTTTGAAGTTTATCCCACAATTTTTCCCTCTGTGTTGATATCTTGTACAAAGGAGAAAATTATGCAGCTATATCCACCTCACATTATTTTTTTGACCATAATTTAAACTCCTGATTTAATCCAAATTAGCGGAACAAGTTGAAATTGTATCATTAATGTTTAACAATCCAGCAACTTTTTTTAGAGAGAAGTATGGTAGTAATAATAATAATAATAATAATAATAAAAATGTTCCCATTGTACTTGACTTTAATATAAATTCCTTTATGACATTTAAATAGACATTGTTTGTAAAATCAATTTTCACTATTAGGAAATAACATCATTTTGAAACATAACAATTATATACACTTTTCTCTAACGTCCTAGAGGATGCTGGGGACTATGTAAGGACCATGGGGATAGACGGGCTCGGCGGGAGACATGGGCACTTTAAGAAAGAATTTAGTTCTGGGTGTGCACTGGCTCCTCCCTCTATGCCCCTCCTCCAGACCTCAGTTTAATACTGTGCCCAGTGGAGACTGGGTGCTTTTCAGGAGCTCTCCTGAGCTTTCTGAGAGAAAGTATTTTGTTAGGTTTTTTATTTTCAGGGAGCTCTGCTGGCAACAGACTCCCTGCATCGAGGGACTGATGGGAGAGAAGCAGCCCTACTCTCTGAGTGCAAGGTCCTGCTTCTTAGGCTTCTGGACACCATTAGCTCCAGAGGGATTGGTACGCAGGATCTCACCCTAGCCGTCCGTCCCAGAGCCGCGCCGCCGTCCCCCTCGCAGAGCCGGAAGATAGAAGCCGGGTGAGTATGAGAAGAAAAGAAGACTTCAGAGGCGGCAGAAGACTTCATGATCTTCACTGAGGTAACGCACAGCACTGCAGCTGTGCGCCATTGCTCCCACACACCTCACATACTCCGGTCACTGTAAGGGCGCAGGGGGGGGGGGGGGGCGCCCTGGGCAGCAATTTGGACCTCTTTTTGGCAAAAGTACAACATATATTCAGCTGGGCAATGTATATATGTATGAGCCCCCGCCAAATTTTACAGTTTCAGTGGGACAGAAGCCCACCGCTGAGGGGGCGGGGCTTCTCCCTCATTACTTACCAGCGCCATTTTTTCTCCACAGCACCGCTGAGAGGAAGCTCCCCGGACTCTCCCCTGCTTATACACGGTAGACAAGAGGGTTGAAAAGAGAGGGGGGCACATAATTCGGCGCAAAATTACATACAGCAGCGCTACTGGGTTAACATTAAGTTACTGTGTTATTCCTGGGTTATATAGCGCTGGGATGTGTGCTGGCATACTCTCTCTCTGTCTCTCCAAAGGGCCTTGTGGGGGAACTGTCTTCAGTAAGAGCTTTCCCTGTGTGTGTGTGGTGTGTCTGTACGCGTGTGTCGACATATCTGAGGAAGAAGGCTATGTTAGAGAGGAGCGGGAGCAAATGAATGTGATGTCTCCGCCGACAGCGCCGACACCTGACTGGATGGATATGTGGAATGTTTTAAATGCTAGTGTAAACTCATTGCACAAAGGATTAGACAAGGCTGAGGCCTTGGGACAGTCAGGGTCTCAACCCATGCCTGATCCTATGTCGCAGGGACCGTCAGGGTCTCATAAGCGCCCACTATCCCAAATTGTTGACACAGATACCGACACGGATTCTGACTCCAGTGTCGATTACGATGATGCAAAGTTACAGCCAAAATTGGCTAAATCCATTCGATATATGATTATGACAATAAAAGATGTTTTGCACATCACAGAGGAACCCCCTGTCCCTGACAAGAGGGTGCATATGTATAAAGGAAAGAAGCCTGAGGTAACCTTTCCCCCCTCACACGAGCTGAATGAGTTATGTGAAAAAGCTTGGGAATCTCCAGATAAAAGACTGCAGATTTCCAAAAGGATTCTTATGGCGTATCCTTTCCTGCCAACGGATAGGTTACGATAGGAATCATCCCCTAGGGTGGACAAAGCATTAACACGCTTATCCAAGAAGGTAGCCCTGCCGTCCCAGGATACGGCTACCCTCAAGGATTCTGCTGACCGCAAACAGGAGGTTACCTTGAAGTCCATTTATACACATTCAGGTACCTTACTAAGACCGGCAATTGCATCGGCCTGGGTGTGTAGTGCTGTAGCGGCATGGACGGATACCTTATCTGAGGAGATTAGTACCCTAGATAAGGATACTATTTTATTGACCCTGGGGCATATTAAAGATGCTGTCCTATATATGAGAGATGCTCAAAGAGACATTAGTCTTCTGGGTTCTAGAATAAACGCTATGTCGATTTCTGCCAGAAGAGTCCTATGGACACGGCAGTGGACAGGTGATGCCGACTCAAAAAGGCATATGGAGGTTTTACCTTACAGGGGTGAGGAATTGTTCGGGGAAGGTCTCTCGGACCTAGTCTCCACAGCTACAGCTGGAAAATCAAATTTTTTTGCCTTATATTCCCTCACAGCCTAAGAGAGCACCGCATTATCAAATGCAGTCCTTTCGATCACAAAGAAACAAGAAAGTGCGAGGTGCGTCCTTTCTTGCCAGAGGTAGGGGCAGAGGAAAGAAGCTGCACAACACAGCTAGTTCCCAGGAACAGAAGTCCTCCCCGGCCTCTACAAAATCCACCGCATGACGCTGGGGCTCCACTGGCAGAGCCGGGCCCTGTGGGGGCACGTCTTCGGAATTTCAGCCACATCTGGGTTCACTCCCAGGTGGATCCCTGGACAATAGAAATTGTTTCTCAGGGTTACAAGCTGGAATTCGGAGAGATGGTGCCTCCTCGCCGATTTTTCAAATCTGCCCTTCCAGCTTCACCCCAAGAGAGGGAGATAGTGTTAAATGCAATACAAAAGTTGTATCTCCAACAGGTGGTGGTCAAGTTTCCCCTCCTTCAACAAGGAAGGGGTTATTACTCGACCATGTTTGTAGTCCCGAAACCGGACGGTTCGGTCAGACCCATGTTAAATTTAAAATCCCTGAACCAATACTTGACAAGGTTCAAGATGGAATCGCTAAGAGCGGTCATCGCAAGCCTGGAAGGAGGGGATTTTATGGTATCTCTGGACATAAAGGATGCATACCTTCATGTCCCCATTTATCCACCTCATCAGGCCTACCTCAGATTTGCGGTACAGGATTGTCATTACCAGTTTCAGACGTTGCAGTTTGGTCTCTCCACGGCCCCGAGGGTTTTCACCAAGGTAATGGCGGAAATGATGGTGCTCCTGCGGAAGCAAGGTGTCACAATTATCCCGTACTTGGACGATCTCCTCATAAAAGCGAGATCAAGAGAGCAGTTGCTGAACAGCGTATCACTTTCACTGGAAGTGTTACAGCAACACGGCTGGATTCTCAATATTCCAAAGTCGCTCTTGGTTCCTACGACTCGTCTGCCTTTCTTGGGCATGATTCTGGACACGGACCAGAAGAGGGTTTATCTCCCGATAGAAAAGGCCCAGGAACTCATGACTCTGGTCAGGAACCTATTGAAACCAAAACAGGTGTCCGTGCATCACTGCACTCGAGTCCTGGGAAAGATGGTGGCATCATACGAGGCCATTCCCTTTGGCAGGTTCCATGCGAGGACTTTCCAATGGGACCTACTGGACAAGTGGTCCGGGTCACATCTACAGATGCATCGGTTGATCACCCTGTCCCCCAGGGCCAGGGTGTCACTCCTGTGGTGGCTGCAGAGTGCTCACCTTCTCTAGGGCCGCAGATTCGGCATTCAGGACTGGATCCTGGTGACCACGGACGCAAGCCTCCGAGGTTGGGGAGCAGTCACACAGGGAAGACATTTCCAAGGTCTTTAGTCAAGTCAAGAGACTTGTCTTCACATCAACATCCTGGAGCTAAGGGCCGTATACAACGCCCTGCGTCAAGCGGAGACCTTTCTTCGCAACCAACCGGTTCTGATCCAGTCAGACAACATCACCGCAGTGGCGCATGTAAACCGCCAAGGCGGCACAAGGAGCAGAGTGGCGATGGCGGAAGCCACCAGAATTCTTCGCTGGGTGGAGAATCATGTAAGCGCACACTGTCAGCAGTGTTCATTCCGGGAGTGGACAACTGGGAAGCAGACTTCCTCAGCAGACACGACCTACACCCGGGAGAGTGGGGACTTCATCAGGAAGTCTTTGCACAGATTGCAAGTCGGTGGGAACTGCCACAGGTAGACATGATGGCGTCCCGCCTCAACAAAAAGCTACAGAGGTATTGCGCCAGGTCAAGAGACCCTCAGGCAGTGGCTGTAGACGCCCTAGTGATACCGTGGGTGTTCCAGTCAGTCTATGTATTTCCTCCTCTTCCTCTCATACCCAAGGTGTTGAGGATAATAAGAAGAAGAGGAGTGAGAACAATCCTCATTGTTCCAGATTGGCC